>NW_004949158.1:98206-117325 GCF_000317375.1 Microtus ochrogaster
ACAAGTCCTTCACCAGCAGAGCTATTGCTTGTCGGGGATTGAACTCAGGTCCTCATACATGTGCACAAGTCCTTCACCAGCAGAGCTATTGCTTGCTCTGACATGGCACTCTCTGCCTTTGTATTTCCACCATTTTGGGGTGAAACTAGTAATTAACATTTATTATTTGTTTTAGTCTATTATGACAAGTATTTTACGTGCATTTTTATAGGAAAATACTCTGTCCCCCTTCCTCCGTTTCATTAGTGAGAAACAGAGATACTAGTTTGCAAAAGGTGAGGCCACCTCATTGTGGCAGTGCAAAAACAGCTACTCAGGAAGACCATTTGGCAGTGTTTTACAAAGTTGAACTTACTCTATGTGATTTTTTTCTTTTTCTTTTTTTTCAAGACAGGGTTTCTCTTTAGCTTTAGAGCCTGGCCTGGAACTAGCTCTTGTAGATCAGGCTGGCCTCAAACTCAGAGATCTGCCAGCCTCTGCTTCCTGAGTGCTGGGATTAAAGGTGTGCGCCACCACTGCTCGGCTTCACTTACTATTTGGTATTTACCCAAAGGATTTGGAAACTTATACTTACATAGAAATTTGTAGTAACTTTATTCATAATTGCCAAAAAGTATGAAACAGCTCAGATGTTCTTCAGTAGATCAATAGACAAACTGTGATACATCCACAGTGGAATAGTATGCAGCTCTAAAACCAAACTGAGTTCTGAAAAGTGACAGTAACCTTAAGTGCATTAATACTGCAGTAATAGAAGGACCTCAGTCTAAGAGGGTTAATTACATAGTGGGCAATTCCAGTTACGTAACACTGAAAAAGACAAACCCATGGAGACAATAAAAAACTGGTCAGTGGCTGCTGATAATTAAGATGGAGGGACTTGTGAATAGTCAGATCACAGGATTTTTAGGGCCATTAAACTGCCCCGTATAATATTGCAATGGTGGGCCGTGTCATTTGCTTTTGTTCAACCAAGAATGTCCAGTACCAAGAGTGAATCATAGTTTGGACTGTGACTTCTGGGTGAAGAAGATGTGTCAGTGTGTTCAGTGGTAGCAAGTGTGTGGCTCTGGTGGGCCTGTTAGTAGGGGTCTATGGGAAATCTGCACAGTTTGGTCACTTTTGTTAAGAACTTAAAAATGAAACAAAAACATCCAGCCAACCAACCAACCAACCAAACAAACAAAAAAACCCCGCCAAAAAAACAAAACCAAACACCAAACATGATGTTTTGGGCTGAATGTGTTCGTGTAACTAATGGTAGCATCCAGCAGGCTAAGGCAAGAGGATCAGGAATTCAAGGCCAGCCTGAGCCATGTGATAGTTTCAAGACCAGTTTAGGGTAAATAGTGAGACCCTCTTTCAAACAAAACTTACTTCTCCAGTGAAAAACAGTGCAGTTTTAGGAAATGTCAGAGCAGGGTTTCTACCTATCTAGCTGTTATTTAGTATACGAGGGTGTGTGTCCAGTGTTGAAAACAGTGACTCCAAAAAACTAGGCTTCAGAAGGAGCCACTTTTTGGTTTCCTATTTAAATCAGGTTTTTTAAAATTTATTTATTTATTAAAGATTTCTGTCTCTTCCCCGCCACCGCCTCCCATTTCCCTCTCCCTCCCCCAATCAAGTCCCCATCCCTTGTCAGCCCAAAGAGCAATCAGGGTTCCCTGCCCTGTGGGAAGTCCAAGGACCACCCACCTCCATCCAGGTCTAGGTTTTTTTTTTTTTTTTTTTTTTTTTTGTTTTTCGAGACAGGGTTTTTCTGTGGCTTTGGAGCCTGTCCTGGAACTAGCGCTGTAGATCAGGATGGTCTCGAACTCACAGAGATCCGCCTGCCTCTGCCTCCCGAGTGCTGGGATTAAAGGCGTGCGCCACCATCGCCCGGCCCCAGGTCTAGTTTTTATATAAAATTGTAACTACTCTCAAGAGAAGCACACAGAATTTATTCCCCCAGTATTTCTGTCATTTGGGAGACTAAGGTAAGACAACCTTCCATTTAAAACCAGCTGCGTTGCAAGGTCCTATCTCCAAAACAAAAACTAAAAAAAAAAAATAATAATTTTTAGAACACAATTTTATTTCTTTTTTATGATTATGATATGCACAATTATTTTTATGATAATTTATGATAAGATATGAACAATTATTTGCTTATCTACCATGGTCGTTAGGAATTGAAGATACCATATTTCCTAAGGCATAGTTTTCAAGTATGTGTGCGCTTGTGTGTGTGTTTGTGTGCTTGCACAATGTGTATGTGTGCTTGCTGGTCCTGGGAACTGAACCCAGAACTTTGAATGCTAGACAAGTATTCTCCCAGTGACTATATCCTACCCCTTACTCTAATCTTTTTTTGCATTAGTGAAAACTAGTGTGATGTTAAAAGTAAACTAGGCTATTTGATGATAGATGGTGTTAACTAATTTGAGGACTTAAATGATAATTTTATGTATTCTAAGTGTAGTAATGACCTTTTGAAAGGGAGCCAGCAACTTGTTCAGATCACTGTCCCCATCTTTCTCTATAGTATGACATGCTTTCTGTATATTAAGTTTCAGTTTTATACGTAAAAGCTTTCACCTTTTAATATAGGTGAAGTGTAGTTTGGTTCTTTGCTGTTAAAAATTGAAGTGAAGGCTAGAACATCTGCCTAGCTCTGTGAGGAAGGGTAGGTTTAATCGCTGTCATTGCAAAAACAAAATGGCACAAGAAGACAGGGAGAGAAGCCAACAATGAGGGGCCAGCAAGACCCCTCACTGCGGAAAGGATATGGCAGCAGAAACCTGGTAATGAGTTGGAGCTCTAGAATACACATAGGTAGATGGAGACAACTTCATAGAGTTGTCCTCTGATCTCCACAGAAGCACCCATGCACATACATACAATAATAGTAACCAATAAAAGAAACCAACAATGGAACTGAAGACAGTAAGTTTTAGCTCTTACACTGTGGAGAATAATTCAGAAAGAGACTTCCTGAATACATTTTCTATGGGAAAACTAAACCACTGTACTAGAAATGGAAAGATCATGAAGCAAGCCTTTAAGCATTGACTCCCCCCCCCCTTTTTTTCCTCTCTCTCTTTTGTAGACTTTTAAATGATGTTTTTTACTCAAAGCAAGGCAATTGGCATTTTTCTCCTACAGCAGTAGTGGTCTATTTCATGTAATAACCAACAGCGAATGGATGCCTAGGCCATCTCAGCTAGTTGTCACCACTGCAATTTAAGAATAAATTTTATTTCTTCATGTAAATTCATTAGCAAGTAGGAGATGAATGGTCTCAAATTTATCTACAAAGAAAGGCAGACTTTCTGTGTCTCAGCCTGAGAAAAAGAGTCTACATTTGAAAAGCAGGATTAGCTAGGGACAGATTGGAATTTGTGAGATTCCAATTAATTTTAGGTTCATTTAATTTTATTTTCTTTTTGAGGCTGTGTTACACTAACTGATTTTTTTTTTTTAATAAAAGAGTTTTTGGCTAAAACCAAGAGACAAGAGACTTGGCCATGTACAAATATCACTGATAAGCAAATGGTAATATAGAAAATGCCTAGTAGTCAAGGCACTTCCTTCAGTGGCAGATATAGGTCATAATTCAGTTTTTGTACACCTTCTGAAACTTAAACCTGATATTTTCAGAGATATTCTTGTCCTCTCACCCTCCCATGAAATTACTAGAGGATTTACTGGGGTAATTAGATGAGTATTTTTAAGTTGGTCTAACCTTTATATTGAATAACATTTTGTTCCTTGAGAAATTGCCTAAATTATTGATTTACTCTTAGGCAAAGTATTTAGTTTTATTGGTATAAAATATAAATTATTTGAGTGTTTGAATTATGATCTAATTGTATATGGTAAAAGATTGGTTATATTTTCAGTTTCCAGTACAAAAAGTTTTATGTATGTTATATAGTTACATTGTAAGTTGTTTGTAAATGAGGAGACTTTTTATTGTCTTCTTCCCTCTCCCACCCTTCCCTTTCTTTGAGGCCATTTCTCATTCTGATTCTGTACTCCAGACTAGCTTAGAGGTTAGTCTCCCTCTGCCTCTTGAGTGCAGGAATCATAAGGGTGAACCACCATGTCTGTTTTTTGTTTGTTTTAAAAGCATGTTTCAAACACATTGTGTATTGTTCATATTCTTTAAAAACTTTGACTTGCATTAAAATAGTTTTTTAGATTTCATAACTGTGGTAGTATATGGCCATTTGGAATTTTAAAAATGGTTTTATATAGTCTTTATACTAGTTAGTAATTATATATTATGCCAAGTAAGTTCATTATAACTGGGTATCTATGTTTACTGAATTATGTTGGAAATGCTTATGCTTGGTAGATAAATTCTATATAGTAAATGCTAGACTATATTTGAATATTAGTTAGGAATATAGTCATTTAATCCCAAAGATTTGGTGGGGGCAGGTATATTTTCCAACTACTAAATAAAGGATGTCTTTCTATTTTGGGCTTGTCAATTTCGGCAAATTAAAACTTGATTCAGTCTTTAAATTATAGCATTAATATGCAATATTACAAAAAGTTAGGAAATACAGATAGGCAGAAAATATAGACATTTATAATCCTCCTACCATTGATAACTATCAATAATACCTTAGCATACATCCCTCCAGATATGTTTTGTGTTTTCTGTATATAGCACATACATAGATGAAGCAGATTTTCGCTGACTTTAAATCTTTTGCTTCTCTTTAGAAAATCATGCTTAGGTCTTCAAATGCCCAGCTCTCTTATTATTTAGAACTCATTCTGAATTTCACCTCTCTTAAAAGAGCTTCTCCAACATTTAGGCAGCTTTTAAACCTTCAACTACCTGGTAGTACTGTAGCTGCTTGATTTCCTCTAACTAGATGATAAGGTACAAGAGAGTAGAGAAAGTTGTCTGTACTGTAGTCGGCACTGGAGCCCTAATGTCAAGAGTACCCAGCACATGGTATGTATGTTCCTAGTAAAGTCAAGTGAATGCATGTTTAGTTAAAAAACAATGGAATCAGAATAAGTGTAGGTTAAGTGCTCTGGAATAAAAGGTAATATATACTCTAGACAGATTACCTGTGGTCTAGAAGAGAGGTGGAGATTAACTGTGTGGAATCTGGAGTGGGAAATGCTGTGGTGGCTGCAACTGCAGCCTTTCTGCTTTTGTTACCTGCTCGCTTAGGTGGAGAAGTTACCAGTGCAGGCTTTCTAGAAGAGTGACAGTATGAGCGTTTGGTGACATTATGTATGCCAGTCCCTCACGCCATAATTTATAATGGTTAAGAAATATTTGTACAAAAAAAGAAATATTTGTACTATGTAACTGCTAGAATTTAATCACTATAATTAGGCATTTTAGAGGATTCTACTCTTGTTGTTTTAAAAGATACTGTCATGCTATTTTTGTAAACTTCTAGTCATTTCTTTGACTTTGACTTGGAACTGTATTTTCTGGATCTGGAGTTTATAAATATTTTCAAGGCTTGTGCTACATGCCCACCAAATTGTCATTTGAGAAAATTTTACCTTTTTTTTTTTTGATAAGGATTAAGTGTTTTTGGGTCTAAAGATTTTCTAGTTATCATTTAGTTATATAAAATGGCTTACCCAAGATTATAAACTCTCTATACTTACTATAATACATTTATTGTATACTTATTATATACTTACCCAAGAAGTATACTCTCTACACTTCATTTTGCTCCTCTGTGAAACAGTATGGAGAATAACTTCACAGCTGGGATGTGGAAATAAAACACTGTGAAGAGTGCTCTGTACAGACCTGGTGCAGAGTAAACCTGGTCACCATTTGCTGGGTTTTGCTCTGTGTTTTCTGCTGTGTGTGTGTTGCCTTTCTTTACTTTTTCCTATGAGAAGAAGAAAAGGGCTCTGTTTCAGTTCCTTTTTTGAAAGAGTCTTGCTATATAGAGCCCAGACTGGCTTCCAATTCTTAATCTTTGTTAGCCCCCCAGATGCTTGAATTACAGATGTGTGCTACCAAACCAGGCCCAAGTATATGTTTCTGAACAAAACTGACGACAGCAGAAAAAGGGGGTGACAAAAATGTTGTAAGACAAAGGGAGAAAAAAGTTGGGAGTAACAAGAATACTTGTGGAGCATAGTAGGCAGGACCAGCGAGGTGGACAGTAACATAAGCTTCAGTGAGAGCGTGGGTGGCAACCTGTCTTCAGTTTATATTTCCTATAGTTGAGTTGCCTTTATCCCTACCCCACCCCTGCAAGACAACATGTATTTTAAAAAGCCAGTTTGATAGGTAGAAAAATGTTTTATGGCTTAATTTGTCTTTGTTAATAGACTGACAGTAAGACAGGAACCAACAAAGTTCACTTTAGATTTTGAATAACGAAACAAATACTCCATATAGTGTAGTACATACTACTCCAGTGTTTTATCTTTATTACAAGTCGTGTGTGTGTGTGTGTGTGTGTGTGTGTGTGTGTGTGTGTGTGTGTTGCTGCAGAGGGAATCCATGGCCTCGCATCAAGTGTTGCACACCACTTAACTGTAGTTCCAGCAGTACCTCACTATTAGTTTTTTAGTAGTCTTTGACCCAGAATATTACTGTATTTTAAGATCTTTGTCTCTTTTTGTTTCTGATGATAAAAGATGTAATAACAAATTCTCAGAAATTAAGGAGAAGTTATTTAATTTTAGATCAAATACCTTAAGACACATGTATATTGACACTGGTCCTAGCAACTAACTTATTTTTAATTATTGTGGCCAGAAACAGCAGATGAAAATGGTAAAACCCAGAGAGCTGATGATTTTGTCTTGAAGAAAATAAAGAAGAAAAAGAAAAAGAAACACCGAGAAGACATGCGAGGAAGACGCCTTAAGATGTATAACAAGGAAGTACAAACCGTCTGTGCTGGCCTGACCCGCATCAGCAAGGAAATTCTCACCCAAGGACAGCTAAATAGCACTTCAGGAGTTAATAAGGAGTCCTTCAGATATCTGAAGGATGAACAGCTGTGCAGACTAAATTTGGGCATGCAAGAATATCGGGTGCCCCAGGGAGTACAGACACCTTTTACAACGCACCAAGAACACTCTATTCGCAGAAATTTCTTAAAAACAGGTACTAAATTTAGCAACTTTATTCATGAAGAGCACCAGTCCAATGGTGGTGCTCTTGTCCTTCATGCTTACATGGACGAACTCTCATTTTTGTCTCCAATGGAGATGGAGAGATTTTCTGAGGAGTTTCTTGCTTTGACATTCAGTGAGAATGAGAAAAACGCTGCCTACTATGCTTTAGCAATAGTGCATGGAGCGGCTGCTTATCTCCCAGACTTTTTGGACTACTTTGCTTTCAATTTTCCCAACACTCCAGTGAAAATGGAAATTTTGGGCAAGAAAGATATTGAAACAACCACCATTTCAAATTTTCACACTCAGGTAAGGTAAAATTATTGTTCAATTGGATAGTAAATATAGTGTCTCAACAGTATTAACCTTATTGTGTTGCATAGCACACACCTGCACACATTATAAAAATTCCTGGTAATAAAAGTACTTCAGACCGCCTGTTCTTTAAATTGTAATTCCTAATTGCTGAGATCTTTGGTGTAGGACTTGCTACTTGCTTGAAGAAATGCTTTATACATCATTGTGAGTTTATGGAAATTGGCTTGAAAATGAATCCAGACTTCATACTCAGGTAATACTACTGTAGACTATCTATAATTTAGTGTGATAGCCTCACGATAGCATTAGTTAAGACTCTGATACCAGGATAGAATACTTAAGGGTATTGGCTTATTTATTTACCAGGTTTTGCTTACATTCTTTTAGTAACTTGTTGGCAGTCTGTCCTAGAAATACACCCCAAGTGTGTGACTTGGGAATGTCACTGGAGAGACCGCCATTGCCTCTGCTCCTTCTGCTTGGACACTGTTGTAGATAAAGGGTATTCTGAAGCCTTGCTTGGGCAGTTAGGCTTAAGTCAGCAGGGAACTGTTCCTTTCTAATATGTTTTTAGCCAAGTGTTCCTTTCAGTGGGGTTATTGTAGAGATAAAAAGAACAATAATTAGTCTGAAGGTTTTTAAAATTTTTTGGTTTGCTTGCTTTTCTCAGAAAGATTGTGAATGTGAACGGGCAGTACTAAGCTATTCTGTAGACGCTGTGATTCAGGTGTCACTTTTTAAAGATTGTATAGTCTGCTCTTTCAGGTTTTATAGTGATTTACTGCCATTCTTTTCCCTTAAATTTTTTTTGAGGTAAATGAAGTTACATAATCCGACTCTCAGCTGCTTATATTATAGTGAATTCAAGTCACTTAGACTTGCCTGAACCTTCCTCTAACTTGAATTTTTTAGTGAGTCTTACCATCCTTGCCTCCAACGAGGGGAGTACCCAATTTAGGTGTATGGACTTCAGACTTTTTCTAATTGAAGTTCTCTCTGCAGTAGAGAGAGCAGGAGCAGCTAATCTGGAGAGTTCGCAAGATGAGTCTGCCCAAGATGTTGGAACTGGATGTGCAGTAAAGGGCTTCGTCTTGGATTTTGGCCTTGTTACCACAATCAGGTACCAAAGTACAGACTTTTGTAGTAGATTTTCCTTTCTTTTTCTTTTTTAAAGGAGTTTTGTCCTTTGAAAGTTAAAGAATCCTGCTTTTATAAATACTGCAGAAGAAAAAAGAAACAGCTCTAATCTAGTTGTAGTTAACAAAGGTGCTGCTGAGAGCGGATTTTACATGTTCCATCACTTTTTTTAGATTAGAGAAATAAATTTTCATTCTGACAGACCAGCAAGCATATCTGAAAAAGAAGTCAGAAATTTGTGGGGGGAGGTAATGGTTTTGGAAAGGTGACTTTTCAACGTTCATATTAGTCTATAGTTGAGTTTGTATGTCAACATACTAATTAAGACATCTCAAAATAATATTCCCTGCTGATTTTTGTCCTCCAGTTAATTTTTTAAATGGAGCTGATATTTAAATGACTGTACCAACAACTTACCATGAGATTCACTTTGTGGTTTATAAAATAAGTACTCTTAAAGGATATGTTAGATTATTATGGAATTAGATATTGCTACTTTAGACACACAAGAGAACTGAAGGTTGTGGGTCTTGTTGCGCTTGGTCTTCAGGAACGTAAGTTTCGTATAGCCCATGAAACTTGAAGTTTGCATTTGTAAATGTTTGATGGATATGGAAAAGTAGGCTAACATGTTAGTTCACATTTGTTCACGGCGTGTAGAAATGTTTTCACATTCATATCTGAGCATTTGCAACAACCAGGAGGTAGGTAAGCGATCAATCTCTGCTGTCCATTGAAGAAACTGTTCATTTGTTAACAAAGTCATAAATTTAGAAAGTAGAAGAGTCGGGATTGAAATCAAGGCTGTCTGACTCCTTCTGTAACTACTGGAGAAGAGATTGTGGTTGTGAAGTTAAAATTGTGTCTCATCTTAAAGTAGAAAAAGCTTTGCTTTTAATATTTTTCAATAAATATGCTTATATTATGGGAATTAATTGAACAATTGGGATATTTTGGAAATCTCTGTTTTATAGTCTTAGGAACTTCTGTTAAATGTTAAATAAAGTCAAATAAAAATTGTTTTTTTCGTTTGTTTTTGTTTTTGCTTGTGTATGTTTACTGTTTAATAATGTAGCCATAATAATTGTCTATGACTGTATTTCAAGATACTTTCTTCTTCTTTTTCTTTTTCTTTTTCTTCTTCTTCTTCTTCTTCTTCTTCTTCTTCTTCTTCTTCTTCTTCTTCCTCTTCCTCTTCCTCCTCCTCCTCCTCCTCCTCCTCCTTCCTCCTCTTTCACTTATTTTTATTTTATGTGCATTGGTGTTTTGCCTGCATGCATGTCTGTGTGAGGGTGTCAGGTCCCCTTGAAGTAGAGTTACAGGCAATTGTGAGCTGGCATTTGGGTGCTGGGAATTGAACCCAGATCCTCTGGAAGAACAGTCAGTGCTCTTTAATCATTGAGCCATCACTCCAGTCCCTGAACACTCCATTCTTAAAGGACTAGCTGATAAGTTTAACCTAGTAGGGAGATGAGTAAAATAGCAATTATAAAACAGTTTAAGAAGAATAGAGGTGTGCACAGGGAAAATCCTGTTGTTGAGAGAGCAGAGTTTGTGGTGATTTTAGAAGGTATTTTAAGACACGTTATGCTTAAGGAGGTTCTTAAAAACAGATCAATACTTAACTTTGTGTACTCATTGTTAATCAAAAGGAATTTTAGCCTGTGCAAAATACAGTCTTGAGAATGTGCCATATCCAGGGAACTGCGAACAGCTTGATAAGCAAAAGGGTGTTCTCATTATTAAGGATGGTAAGAGTGAGGAAAGGGAGAGAAAATAAGACTAAGGGGTGGTTAAAAGTGTGAAGCTTTATATGATATACTAAAATATTTTTCTAAAGATAATGGGGATTATTAATGACTTTTAATAGGGGGAGTACAACAAATTATAAAGATTAAAGGGTAAGGTCAAGAAAACTGATAAGGTTATTATAGTAACTAGAGAGAAAAGTTCTATGTCCAAACTGATGTCTTTTGGAGAAAACAATGAGATTTGAGAAATTATTCAATGGATGTTAACTAGACTTAATGGTATAGGGTTAGTTTTAAGATGTGGCTTAGAGAACTAGGAAGATGATGGTGATAAGGAAAGTTAATACAGGGTTGAGAAAGATTGGTGTCTGGTGAGGGTTTGGGGGTGTGTGTAACCATTTCTGTCCAGCCATTCAGTTACCAAATAATGACATAAAGATTTCTTATTAATTATGAAAGCTTGACCTATAGCTTAGGCTTGTTCCTAACTAGATTTATAACTTAAATAAACCCATTTATATAATGTATGTTTTATTACATGGTATTATCTCTCTTCCATCTTGTACCTCCTGTTTCCTTTTCATGTCTCTTGTCACCTCCCCCTTTCTTCTTCCCAGAGTTCTCTCTTTCCCTGGAAATCCTGCCTAACCTCTTCCTGTCTAGCTATTGGCCATTCTGCTCCTTATTAATCAGAAGGTGCCTTGGCAGACACATCTTCACAGTGTGAACAAATATTCTGCAACAGGGGTGCTGTGGTATTTAAGAGATCTTTTGATGTATTTTTTACCTCTAAAAATACTTTAATACTAGAGATTGAAACCAGGATTTTGTGTGTGCTGGGCAGGTGCTCTTCTATGGAGTCTGTAGGGCCCAACTGTTAAGAGATATTTTGAACTGGAGATGTACATTTAGGCTTATATTTATAAAGATTTAGTAGCTGGATATGTGGGTCTAAGGTTAGGAAATGCAGGTTTTGGATTAATAAACATGTAGGCAAAGCAGAGATGAGATGGTAGCAGAATGGGGAAGAGGTGAAGTTAAAGGCGTAATATACCTTCATGTAAGTGTGAGAATTTGGGAAGAGACCAAAAAAGGAAGGCAGACTAGGATATGTTTCCTAGATTTTATCTATAATGGGGTAATTAAAAAATTATAACATAGCCTACAGGTGAGATGTCTCAGTGGTTAAAAATACTTGCTATGCAATCATGAGGCCTGGATTTGGATTCTAATGCCCATTTAACTAGCTGTGGGTCTTGGACACATTTGTAACTCCAGCTCAGATACCCTCTTTGCACATGTGGAGGCATACACATCACACATGTGCATGTACACTTACAGACACAAAATATATCTTTAAAAAATGATACAGCATATATGATGGATCAAATAAGATAAAGATGGAAAAGTGTTTGGTTCACAAGTTAGGAATTTAATTGCAAATATTTCAAGACCAGTACTTTGCAAAACACTGTGGTGGTAGTGAATTTTAAGAATTGTAAATTATAGCTTTTCTTTAGAACCTTGCTATCAAAATGTGCTTGAATGTTTTTGGCATCACCACAAATGTATGCTCTTGATTTTACTGAGATTTTCCAAATCAGAGTCTGCCTGTGTGCAGATTCCTTGATGATTCCTGTGCATATGAGGGCTCACTAAGCACTGCTTTAAAATGTTGTTTTCTAGCTGGAGGAGGTTACACATAACCAGCACATTCCAGGAAGGATTTACCTAATAAATGGTAAGGATGGTAGGTTAAACAGAGATGGACAATAAATGGCTACAATAAGTAGTCTAAAGATACCTGAAGGTGGTTTGTGAAGTGTCTCATTCCAGATCGCCACAATCACAGAGTTCTTAACAATCAGTTAGCCTTGGGTTGGAGAGATGGCTCAGTGGTTAAGAGCACTGCCTGCTCTTCCAAAGATTCTGAGTTCAATTCCCAGCAACCACATGGTGGCTCACAACCATCTGTAATGAGATCTGGTTGGTGCCCTCTTCTGGCCTGCAGGCATACAGACAGAATACTGAGAATACTCTATATGTAATAAATACATAAATCTGTGTAAATACATACTGTATACATAATAAATACATAAATGTATACATAATAAATAAATCTTAAAAAAATCAATTAGCCTTTTGGAATCTTTAACTTAATCCAGGCACCTCTGTTTTCTCTTCTGAGAACTTCAGCTCATGAAGTAAACTATAGGCTTGTTTTTTTTGTAAGAAAAGTTAGATCTATTACTTTTATATTTTTTAAATTATTGCATTAGATCAAGCTAGGATCCATGTATAGACTGTTTTTGAACATTTTATAATCCTCAACTATTTTAATACTCCAAGAGGTAAGTTCATTTTGTCAGTTGGAACTCCAAGCTGATTCTTGTTTGATTACTTTCTGCTATGGACTGCTAAAGGCTAGCTTTGTGAATTTGAATTTCTAAAAGAACATGTATATATATATGTTCTTATATATATATTAAGACAGTGTTTTATACTTCTGTAGGAGTACCATTTCTAATTTTCAATTGGTTATTGACTGAGTACCAGTTTTGACCAAAAATGTTTGAATGTTTATGGAATCTTTAGGTTAGTTAATGGAGAAATACCATAGAAAAAGACATTATGTCTTTTTTCTTTAAAAATTTTATCTATATACACTTTGGGAATAAATGTGATTTATGATCTTTTGAATTAGCTATAAATTATGGTTACAGTATTAGACATTTGAAAACTCTTTCTAGAGATTTTAGGCTAAGTTGTTACAGCTCTACAATAAAGTCTTCAGTCCTTAGCTCCCTGTTTCATAGGAGTCCTGAAGCATCAGAGGAATTGTTAAGAGTTTGAATCTTTTAGTCCTTGTAAAGACCACAGGGCTTTACGAAAGAGGAAGTCATCTTCAAGTCCTTGTTTCCTATATAGATAGCAATATTTTGGTTGTCACCTTCCCAAGATCAAATAATGACAGATCCTTAACAAGGAATTGGTTTTTTCCTCTTCATATGAATGGTATGGAAGTCTAGGGCTCAGAGCTTAGCAAACTATAATGTGCATATAATTCAGCTGAGAATCTTACTATATCTTAATGTGTATTAGTGTTTTGCCTGCATGTGTACCTATGCATTGTGCATATGCCTGGCTTCTTCAGAGACCAGGAGAAGGTGTCAGATACTTTGAAACTGGAGTTAAAGATGGTAGGAGCTGCCATGTGGCTGATAGGAACTGAACCCAGGTCCTCTGGAAGAGCAGCCAGTGCTTTTAACCTCTGAGCCGTCCCAATATAGCCTACATTTCTAACACTCCCAGGTAGTGTTGGTGATTCATAAAAGACCACAGGTCTTAACATTTATATGACTTGCACATGAAAGCAGTAGCAAACTAACAATACAGTGATGTTAAAATGGAAGATGGCTCACTATATAACAACTACATGGTTGAAGGGTATACATGAAGAAGGATGATGTATATTTTTCAGGGCAGATGTTCATATTTTAAGTTCTGATAATTTATTTCTCTCAAAGAATTTCTGTACCTAATGATCAGAAATCTCACTTAAGGGCATACTTAAAAAATATAGTGAGACATGTTTTCCACTGCATCACTGGCCCGAGTGAGAACATACCTTTTTAACTTTGTTTGGGGAATAGTACTTCAAATGTTACTTTTTTAGTTGTAATATTCGAAAAAAGGTAATATTTCTTAGATTTGGACTATCCAACTTCAATGTCTTGTTTTAGAGAATAACAGACAGTGTTATCATGTGTTAGGGTAAGGTTTATTACCTCCCTAGCCTTTGATTGATATATTGACATTTTTTAATGCTGATAATTGTGATGAAGAGTGGAATTAGTAGAATGGTATGTAATTGGGAAAAAGATAAACCCTTGAGGAACTCTAAGCATTAGTGTATTGTATAAAAGGGAAAAGTAAATATTTGAAGTTACTGCCTTTAGAAAATAAAACAGTATGCATAGCAGGTTTGGTTATTTTCTCTAGTTCTCCGTACAGCTTGTAATAAAATTACTTTGACCCATTCAGTGCTTTTCCATGGGATATTTTAAAGAATGTTTTTCTACTCATAGGTCACAAGGTTAGGAAGATTGCTGGCTTGCTTTTTCCTTTCTGTTTTTTTAAACAGTCAGCTTAAATAAGCTTCTTCCTGAAGTACAAGTTCTGTGGAACAATCCACCCCCCCACACACACACACAGTGTTTTCAGTATGTTACATTTCTTAGTCTTATTGGGTGGTTTTATAAGTTGTGTGTATTGGATACACAGTGGGATTTATTTAACTTTCAGAAATTATACAGAATAACTGCAGTGCTGAGTTTCTAATCTAAAGAAACATATGTATGTTGATGTTGTTTGTATATGTGGTGTGTGTGTTTGTGTGCTGTGTGCATGCTTGAACGTGTGTGTATAGGTCAGAAGTCAACATTATGTGTCTTCCTCAGTCATTCTCCATCTTATATTTTGAGGCAAGATCTCTCATTGAACCAGCAGCTCACTAATTTAGCTAGATTGGGTAGCCAGAGAGCTCTAGGGATCATCTGTCTCCTTGCCAGCACTGGGATTTTGGGACTCTGAAGTCAGGTACTCATTCTTATGTAGCAAACACTGTATGGACTGAGTCATATTCCCAGTCCCTCATCTCTTCTCAGTCTCTCAGAGAAGATACTCCCACTCTGTGTTAACTACTTTGCCTATTTGTGTTCTGGATTCTGACCCTCAGCCTACTTCTTTTTTACTTATTCTTTTGAGACAGGGTCTCATGCTTCCCATACTGGTCTCCAACTCCCTATGTTTAAGAGATAACCTTAAACTTCTGGCTAGGACTACAGGCAGTGATCAGAATTCAGCTGAGGACTTCATGCTAGGCAAGCACTCAATTAACTCACCTATTTCTTGAACCTCTTTTTTAAAAAAATATGCATAATATAAGCCTTACCATTTTGATCACTTAAAGTCTGTGATTCTGTGGAATTAATTACATTCAGAATGTTACATAATCATCAGCACTATCTATTTCCAGAAATTTTTTTTTTCCATTATTCCAAACAGAAACTACTCATTTGCTTAGGATCTTCAGTATTAATAAGCCATCCCCAATTCTCCAACCTTTGCCTCCTCTATTTTATATGAAAAGGAGATAAGTTATATAAATAAATTACTGCTTTGTATGCATTCTTTAAAAGACAAGTTTTTCTTTTCCTAGAAGCAATCTTTGTCTCGAATTTCTAATTTATACTTTTTACTAATTCCATACTTTGCTATGAAAATCGCCAGTTATATTTGGGTTTCTAGTATCAGAGTGACTAGCAACCTTGAGCTACTGTAGAAGGAGAGGGAGATAGATATGGGTGTTCAACAACATGCTTTTTATGATGTATTTTAAATCTAGTAGATGGCTTAATGTCTATTACGTTAGAAACTTGTTGACAGAGATTTCTGTCCCACAAGTTCCCACAGCTGGTTAGTCCCAAATAAACACACAGATGTCTACGTTAATTATAAACTCAGGCTTCTTATTAACTTTTTTTTTTAAAAAAGCATTTATTTCATGTACAATGTTCTGCCTGCATGTATGCTTACAGGCCAGAATGGGGAACCAGTTCTCATTATGGATGGTTGTGAGCCACCATGTGGTTGCTGGGAATTGAACTCAGGACCTCTGGAAGGACAGTCAGTGCTCTCTTAACCTCTGAGCCATCTCTTCAGCCCTTCATTAACTCTTATAACTTAAATTAGCCCATAATTCCTGTCTGTGTTAGCCACGTGGCTTGGTACCTTTTTCGGTGAGGCAGTCACATCTTGCTTCCTCTCTGTCTGGGTGATGGCTGCAGACTGAAACTTCCCTTTTCCCAGAATTCTTGTTGCCCTGCCTCTACTTCCTGCCTGGCTAATAGCCAATCAGTGTTTATTTAAAATACAAGTGACAGGATACAGACCATTGTCCCACAGCAGAAACTGGTTTATACTGGTAATTACCCTGGTGACTCTTGTCTGACTCATGTCCAGTTTATATCATCATGACTATCACTCTATTTCTGGGAGTCTGACCTTGAGTTTTTGGTAGCCACTATGGGAAAAAAATAGCCTCTGATAACCCTTATTTCTTTAGACAAAAGGCCTGCATTTGATATACCACCCTAAACATAAAATAGGTTCAGAGGTTTACTATAGATTCTGGGTAGTCTACTTGCCCCAGGTTATGTTAGGCAAGAAAGAAACAGCACTCACAATAGCATGAATATAAACTAACATAAGTAACTTTTACTACTGTATCACATGCATTTTTAGAGTCCTAGCTTTGGTTCAACAACACTGTGTAAGGGTTATGTTGATGCACAAAGTTCTAGGTCATTGAGTGTTAGCCTCTGTGTTGAGGGCGTTGGATGTTACAGTTCTTGTTCTTGGGCATTTACTATTTTATAATATTCTGTGTTGTAATTATTGAAGTAAATGTCTGTTCACATATATTACCTGGGATTTCTATTTACATTTTTCTTTTAAGAGTTTAGAACTGTTGCCGAGGTTCAGTGACTCATATGTAGGAAGTCTTTGTTCTACTGTGTCATGTGTTGATAATTCAGATAGGCATGGAGTTCTAGATTAGAGGTCATTTTCTTCAGTTTGTAACGGCACTGTTTCAGTGTCTTTCACGCTTCAGTGTTTCTGTTGAATACAATGTTGTCATCATTTCTGATCCTTTTGGAGCTCTTCCTCCCTCTATATTTGAAGTTTTCAACAGTTCTTCATTATAAAAATTAAGAATATTAAGGGTAATGTGTTTTTTTTTTTTTTTTTTTGTTTTGTTTTGTTTTTTGATTTTTCGAGACAGGGTTTCTCTGTGGCTTTGGAGCCTGTCCTGGAACTAGCTCTTGTAGACCAGGCTGGTCTCGAACTCACAGAGATCCGCCTGCCTCTGCCTCCCAAGTGCTGGGATTAAAGGTGTGCGCCACCACCGCCCGGCGGGTAATGTGTTTTGAAATGAGATTTTTTAATTACTATGAAATGTATCAAGCATATAAAGAAATATAAATAAGTTACATATCATGTAACCCAAGAAATGAAACTTCATCAGTGCTGTTGAACTCTGGAAGTATATATTCTTCCATTTGAGTACATTTTCTATTATTTCTTTTCTTTTTTCATCCCCTCCCTTTCCCCTTTCTTATCTCTCTGCTCTCATTTACTGCTCTTCCTCTTCTTTCTTTTTCCCTTCTCCATCTTCACTCCCCTTTCCCTCTTTTCTGCTGGGGATTGAATCCAGACTCTTAGGCATGGTAGGCAAGTATTCTACCACTGAGCAACATTTCCAGCTTTAAATCTTTGTTAGTTCTATTGTTCCCCTCCCCTCCCGTCCCTTCTCCTCCCCTCCCCTCTTGTCCCCCTCTTTTTCCCCCCTCACTCTTTTTTTTTCTTGCTGACATTTTTATTGTATGCTAGGTCTCCCAACTGATGGTTTAATTTACTTATTTTTTTTTTTTACTTTTTTATTACATTGGTCACACACATATACACATATATAGAACATATATGTAGAGGTCAAAGGACAACTTAGGGGAGTCAGAATTTTTTTCTTTCCACCATGTGGGTCCTGGGCCTGCAGGCCCATGCTGTATTTACTCTTGGAGCATCTTCTTGGCTTTAATTTCCTTTTTTGAGTGGGGACTTGTTATATTGCTGTGACTATTTCATCTCTTGGGCTCAGGTTGGTCCTCTAAACTTTTTCTTTTTTTTTTCTTTTATTACATATTTTTCTTTTGTATTACAGATATATTTTAGCTATAATGGTTTGAATTTGAGAAGGTTCATTCTTGTCTGCTGTTGCTTTTAAAATAACTTCCTGTTACTCTGTCATAAATGCAATCTCCTCTCTTATTCCTCTGGTCCAATATTTTAATTATTAAATTAATCAAATTTTCTCTTATGCTTTGTTCTACAAATTCTGTTTTTCTTAAGCTCTAGTTCTGTTACAGGTTTTCTTCCAAAGTGATCTGGTATTTTGTTCATATGTAAACACGAGTTACTATAAAACTGGTCAGAAGCCCTGCAGTCATATAAGTGGAACTTCCTAGTCTGTGACTCAGTAAGGAATCCATAGCATTCTGAGTAAAGCTCCAATTATCAGGGTTTTTTCTCTAGGGCTTTTAATTTCTATAGCTAAGAACCATTACATTTTTGCCAGGAAATTAAAATATGTTACAGCTCTCTCTTAGAACTCTTGGAGCCGACTGGAAGAGCGGTGAGGTGATTTTCCTTTCTAGTCCCGTCTCCTCTGCCAGTCTTAGAAGGATGCATGTGAGGTCCACTTGGATAATCCATCTCAGTACCCTTATTTATTTGTACTCTCAAAGTCCCCTTTTCCGGTAAGTTAACATTCATAGCAACCTGCACATCTTTGGGGTGTTTACCCAGCATGTCCCATGTTTCACATTCATGGTGTCCAAATCAGAAGAAAGCATCTTCCTACCCAAACGCCTCTTCCAGAGAAGAGAAAATATGTAATTCTTTCCTATCTGGTTGGAAATGATACAAGATGGTAGTAATCCTTGATACTTTCTCCTTTTTTTTTTTGTCAGATCCAGTCTTTCTCTAAGTCCTGATAGTTTAATCTTCTTGGTTCTTTCTATATATCTTTTCTCCCAACTCCATCTAAGATCAGTCCACCTCTTGAGCTATTTCTTACTTTGATTATTATAGAATCCTCCTAATTGCGCGCTCTCTCTCTCTCTCTGTGTCTCTCTCTCTCTCTCTCTCTCTCTCTCTCTCTCTCTCTCTCTCTCTCTCTCTC
>NW_004949158.1:117425-122793 GCF_000317375.1 Microtus ochrogaster
CTCTCTCTCTCTCTCTCTCTCTCTCTCTCTCTCTCTCTCTCTCTCTCTCTCTCTCTCTCTCTCTCTCTCCTTCTCTGAATACTAAAAAAACAGACTATTGTCCCACAGCAGAAACTGGTTTATACTGGTAATTACCCTGGTGACTCTTGTCTGACTCATGTCCAGTTTATATCATCATGACTATCACTCTGAAAACAAAAAGGCAAATATGGGAGTTTGAGGATGTAATTCATGTAGTAGAAGGCTTGCCTGCCATGCAGAGCTCTGGGCTGAATCCCAACACTGTGTTTACTAGATATGGTGGCATACACTTGCAATCCCAGAACTAGGAGGCAGAGGCTGGAGGACCAGAAGTTCAAGGTGACCTTCAGCTACATAATGTGAGTTCCAGGCCATCTTGGGTCTTATAAGACCCTGCTTTAAAAACTGAGAAGTATGGTTTGCCGTGAAGACACATTCTGTAATTTCAGCTATGTGGGAGGTTGAGGTAGGATCTTGAGCTCCACAGTTTGAGGTCAGCCTGGACATAACAGTAAGACTCTCAGCTCTAAAATAAAGACAAAGGCAAGTTGGGAGCTTCCTCTTCCTTTAGACCTAATGGCTTACCAAATTGTTAGGTGTTTTATTTGTTTGCTAGGATTTTTCTGTGTAGCTCTCTCTGGCTGTCCTGGAATTTACACCAAAGTGGTCTCAGACTCAGAGATTTGCCTGCCTCTGCCTTGGGAGAGCTAGGATTAAAGGTGTACACCACCATGCTTGTACACACACACACACACACACACACACACACACACACACACACACACACCCTTGGAGAGAGTAATTCTTTAAATAGATTCTTGTCTTTCTCTAAACTTGTTCTCAGATTTTAGCTTAATGTTACTTTAATGGACATTTATATATTGGATTGAGATTTCATACTCTATTGTAGTGTTTTTGTTTTCTATTCTGAAGACCTCACAGTTTGAGTTCAGTATTGTAGGTTAGTTTATGTCTTTCCCCAGTAGACTGTAAGCTTTAAGGAGTCAGGAATAGGTTTTCTATATCTGTGTTGACCGCAATCCCTGACATATAAGTTTATAGTATATGAATAATTTGGACTTTTTACTATTCTTATTTTTTTGTTTATATAAATCTACTCTCTTGTGCTAAAATTCTTAGTCTCTTTTCTGTTGCTATCACAAGCTAACAATGGCCAGGTACACTATAAAGACAAAAGGTTTGTTTATTTATTTGTTTGTTTGTTCAGTGTACTAGGGATTCAACAGTATGTCACTAGCATACATCTGACTCAATTCTGGGTGAGTATGGTCAGTGGCCATGTGGCAAAGGGATTCACAAGAGGTGCCAGCTCACTTTTAGAGATCTCTTAGGAACTTTGTGTGTTCTGTGTGTCAGCTTTCTGTGACTGTGGTACTTTCTTTCTAGGGTGATATTCCAGTGTCCTAATTACTTCTCCACCATATCCCAGCATCACCACACTAAGACTGAGCTTTTAGCATTTTGGGGGGGACAAGCCATGTTGGCCTCAAAGTATTTGAAGACTGTTGTTTTCTTTCTTAATCTTTTATTAGTATTTAAACTATACTTTTAACTTGTACTTCTTTCACTTGTATGGTTTGCAAGTACCTCATCACTATGATTAGTCTCTTTTGGCTGTAGTGTACTGGTAGGTTTTTTTTCCGCAAGTACAGGTCAGATTATGTTTTTGCAAGTGTTATCTTTGCAACCAAAATTACCATAACAAAGAGAATGGAGATATGATGGCTAGGAAAGGAAGTTTTTTTTTTCTTATAGCAACCTAGAGTTTGGCAACACTGTTTCCCTTTATCCAGGGTGCTAGTTCCTTCTGTCTTTAAGTTTGTCCATTATTACATGCTTGGATGCATCTGGCTCTATATCATCCAGGGTTCTGCTAGCAAAGAAAGGAAGTGAAAGACAAGATGGTTCGTTATGAAAATTGCACTTCTAACTTGAGTCCTATTGGCTATAACTTAATCACAGGGTATACTTGGCTGCCAGGGAGCCTAGCATACTGGCCATGTGCCCAGGAAATTCTCACTAAAAAGAAGAAATACAGAATACTTAGGAATAATTAGTGGCTTGCTGTTTGGCATCAGATTTACACAGTTGGTTTATGTTGACTATGCTTATAAATGCTGTTCATAGTCTGACTTGTGCTACTAATTATTTAAATAACTAACAAAAAATTGCATTTATTAGACATTTTAATGCAAGTGACAGTGTTGATCAACAGCTCTTTTCTCTCTCTGTTTGCCAGAGTATAATGGTTGATTACTCTATCTCTAGCCTTAGCATATATAAATTGTATTTATGCGAGGCATTATGTTGTATTACAGATACACTGCAGTTTATGATACAGCATTTATATTTAAACACACATTGCCTGATTTCTCATGTGAGTGTTTTAAACTAGGAAAGGTATTTTTCACTCCTCTTCCACCCTCCCTCCACCCTTTTTGGCAGAATTTATCTGTGAAGCTCTGGCTGTCCTGAACCTCACTCTGTAGACCAGGCTGACCTTGAATCCAGAGATTCCTCTGCCTCTGCCTCCCTAGTGCCAGGACTAAAAGTGTTCACTGTCACACCCAGCTGGTAAACTCCTCTAAGAAGGACTGCATAGTATTTTAGGATCATACTGCCTCTGTCTAAACTGGGGTATATAAACTTTTAATACAAAGAACTGTATAGTATTTGCCTCTCTCTGAAGCACTCACTACTTAATTCTGCCATTGTGTGTTGGTAGACATGAATGGGTAGGATGTTTTCCAGTTCAGCTTGGCAATCCTGTGTTAGATCTGTGGGTTGGAGTTTGCCAACGTCTGGTCTAAGTTAACATCTTATGTTTTCTTCTTTATCAACCATTTGTTAACTTGTTTAACCAGTTCTTTAGTAAAGATGTGTTCTGGTAAGTTTTCTTCTTTACTCAGACCTAGTGTTTTGAAATGTTAATCTTACGCTGCTGTAGTTGTCTTCTCGCTACAGCTTAGCTGCTTTCTTTTTCCCTTTCTCTGTATGGTCCTCCCTTCTCTGCTGTTTTCTTAGCCCCGCCTATAAATTTACAGCCCAGCTCTTTGACAGTTTATTTACTTGTCTTTCCTCAAATATTCATTTCCCCCTTTAGTTTTTGGACCTTTGTTTCTCTATATTTTCTCTCAAGTCTTACTAACTATAAAATTAGGCTTTCCAGATAATATCAATGGTTTAACCTGAATGTGTGTTTGTGTACTGTGTGTTGCTTGCAGAAGCCAGAAATGATTGTCACATCCTCAATACTGAGAATTACAGAAAATTGTAAGCCGCTGTATATGTGTTAGGAATCAAATATGGGTTCTCTGGAAGAGCAGTTAGTAGTCTTAATAACTGATTCATATTTCCAGACTTTAATTTTTAATATCTGTCTTTATTTTATAATTATCTTAAACCTTAAATAATAAGATGAGAGATGGTTACTTTTATTTTCACTTAAAAATTGTAATTAAAATATAATTATGTAATTTCCCCCTTTCCTCTCTTTAACATATTCACTTTGCCCTTTCTTAAATTCATGACCTCTATTTCTTTAACTGTTGTTATATATACATAGATATGCATATATATTCCTTGTTGACAGAGGTTTCTGTCCCACCGGTCCCACAGCCTCTCAGTCCCAAAGAAACAATCAGAGGTCTACATTAATTATAAACTGGTTGGCTTAGTAGCTCATGCTTCTTAGTAACTCTTATAACTTGAATTAGCCCATAATTCTTGTCTGTGTTTATCAGAGAGGCATTCTTATCCTGCTTCCTCTGTGTCTGGATGAGGACTGCAAACTGAGTCTTTCCTCTTCCCAGAATTCTCCTGTTTGCGTTGCCCCACCTCTACTTCCTGCCTGGCTACTGGCCAATCAGCGTTTTATTAAAACAATACAAGACCATTGTCCCACAGCATTTATAAATTGTAAATTCAACCTCCTAATTCATATACTGTTACTTGTATGTATATGATTTCAGGTTTGACCACTTGGTATTGGATAACCAGTTGGGGGCTCTTTCCTGGAAAAGACTATTTCTCCTGCTGTCAGCATTTCTTGTTGCCTGTAGTCCTCTGAACTAGGGTTTAGGCCCCATGAGATTTCCCTCTTCCATGTTAACCTGTCTATTGATATTATGCTTATTCAGATCTTATTTAGGTTGTAAATGTTGGTAATATTTCATAGGTGTAGCTTCTCTGATATTTCTAGGAGGAAAATTTCCTGTTCTTTCTATCTCTTCTTCTGCTATGATCCCTGAGTCTTAAGTGTAGAAGTTGCATTATAGATATATAAGTTGGAGCTGAGTACCATACTGTCATTTGTTCTGTGCATTTAATTGGTTGTGGTTGTCTATAATTTTCTTCATCTGTTGTAAGGAGACATTTCTTTGATGAGAAATGAGACCTATTCTTATCTGTGTGAATAAGGACAACTATTTAGAATGCATTTAGAAATTATGCTGGCTTAGTAAAGTGGCTGTTGTAAGTTCTCCAAGATCCATGCTTTCATTATACGCATAGAGTTGTCTAGGTGTCTAGTAGGGGCACGATTTCCTCTTGTTGAACAGAACTTAAATCCAACTAGAGAGTTGTTAGTTACTGCCAAAGTATGTGTGCTACTATTGCACCCTTAGGGATATTTTGCCATACTGGTTATTATAGTTCCTAGGTGTCATAGCTAGGTAGGACTGTTAGTTGCTTCCCTCCCTTGAAATCTTCACGGAGACTTCTGGTTATATGAAGGAGGCTGTCAAGTAAGGTATAGGTCTTGATTTTCCAGGGCCTATGCCTGAAGTATATGGTGTCCAATAATACAGACTTGCCTTCAACCTTTGGGAGGCAACCAAGGGGCAACAACAATACCCATAAAGGTGTTAAGAGTCTCTTGGACAGCATTGACCAAAAACTCAGAAGGGGTTTTGCTTGGTATTGTTTTTATGTTACATAGTCTGTGGCTCTTGGGAGGAGCATTGTTAGCCCAGATGGAAATTTTAAACTATATATGTAAACACAGTATGTATTATATGTAATTTTAGTAGGTAGATGATAATACAATGCCTTATGACTTTCCAGACATCCTTTCTGTTATTTTACCTATCTCCCTCCATCTGTGTTTATCTTTCTTGTCCCTAATTAAAGCACCCTTTATTTTATTTCCCTCCTTCAGATCACTTCTACCCTGCTCTGCAGAGCATTATTGCCTCTCCTCCCCCATCCATTTTTACCTTGCTGCCTTTTACAGTTATTTGAGATGGGTATAATGAAAGCATGGATCTTGGTGAACTTATAACAGCCACTTTACTAACACAGCATAATTCCTTTTTTTTTTTTTTTT
>NW_004949158.1:123253-146632 GCF_000317375.1 Microtus ochrogaster
CCCCCCACTCCTCTCCCCCTCCCTCTCCAGTCCAATGGGCAGTCAGGGTTCCCTGCCCTGTGGTAAGTCCTATGTCCTCCCCCCTCCAAGGCAATTATTATAAAGAAAGTATTTAATTGGGGCTGGCTTACAGTTTCAGAGGTTTCAATGTTCTAACCATGGTGGGGAGCATAGCAGCATACAAGCATTCATGGTACTGGAGAAGTAGTTGAAAGTTCTTCATCTAAGCTGGGTGGTGGTGGCATACACCTTTAGTCCCAGCATTCAGGAGGCAGGCAGAGGCAGGTGAATCTCTGTGAGTTTGAGGCCAGACTGATCTACAAGAGCTAGTTCCAGGACAGCTAGGACTGTTACACAGGGAAACCCTGTCTCTAAACAAACAAACAAACAAAACAACAAAAAAAAAGAAAGTTCTTCATCTGGATCCTCAGACAGCAGGAAGACAAGAGAGATTATGGGCTTGAAGTCGACTTTTTAAACCTTTTGGGACACTTCCCCCACCAAGGCCACGCCTTCTTATCCCTCCCAAGTAGTGTCTGGAAGTACCTAGTAGTGCCTAAGCATTCAAATATATAAATCTATGGGGCCATTCTTCTTTTTTTTTTTTTTTTTCGAGACAGGGTTTCTCTGTGGCTTTGGGGCCTGTCCTGGAACTAGCTCTGTAGACCAGGCTGGTCTCGAACTCACAGAGATCCGCCTGCCTCTGCCTCCCGAGTGCTGGGATTAAAGGCGTGCGCCACCACTGCCCGGCAATGGGGCCATTCTTACTCAAACCACACAGTATGCACGCCTATAGATTTGGAGCTAGAAACCACAGAAGAGAAACATTTTTCTTTCTGGGTCTGAGTCTAATTCTTTGCATTTACCACCAGATCTCATGACTTCATATTCCACTTCTCTTTACAGATAGCATTCCATAGTGCCACTGCAGATCTTTATATATATATATTCATCAGCTGTTTCTGTTGTTAGCCATTGTGAACATCATGTCAGTGAGTACGGCTGAGCAAGTATCTGGTGTAGCATGTCAAGTCCTTTAGGCATAACAACGTATAGCTCAGGTCATATAGTATATTTAATTTTAGTTTTTGAGGATTCTCCAAACTGACTTCCAGAGTGGCTTCTAGTTTGCAATCCTACTAACAGTAAATGAGGGTTCCCTCTTCCCCACATTCTCTCCTGCATTTGTTGTTGGTTGTGTTGATCTTTGCTATGCTGACTTGGGTAAGATAAAGTTTCAAAGTTGTTCTGATTTGCATTTTCCTTACTGCTAGGAACAATGAATATTTTTTTAAGATGTATTTTAGCCATTTTTATCCTTCTGAGAACACCATTCAGAGACCCCAAGCTCATTTTTTTAAAAAAGGGTCATTTGTTTGTTTATTTAGTTTAGTTATCTGGATATTAATTCTCTGACATATCTATAGTTGGCAAGATTCTCTCCCATTCTGTGAGGTTCCTCTTCATTCGGTTGTTTCTTTAGCCATGCAGAAGCTTTTTAATTTTAAGAAGTGCTGTTGCCAGTTGTTGGTCTCAGTTTCTGGGCAAATCTGCTCTAATTTGGAGAATTCCTTCTTATAATTATATCCTGTGAGGAACTGCTTATGTTTGCTCTAGCAGTGTCGGTGCTTCCGGTTTTACATTTAAGTTTTTGATGCATTTGGAGTTAGTTTTGTGCAAGGTGATAGATACAGACTTAATTCTTCTACATTTGGACATGTAGTATTCTTAGCACAATTTATTTTTATTTTTTTATTTTTGGTTTTTTGAGACAGGGTTTCTCTGTGTAACAGTCCGGGCTGTTTTGGAACTTGCTTTGTAGACCAGGCTGACTTCGAACTCACTGAGATCGCCTGCCTTTGCCTCCTTAGCGCCGGGATTAAAGGTGTGCACTACCACTGCACACTTTTAATCCCAGCACTTAGCACCATTTACTGAAGATGCTATCTTTTCTCTAATTTGGCAACGTTGTCGAATATCAGATGACTTATATATACTCAGTGTTTGGGTCTTTGATTTGTTCCATTGGTCTTCATGTTTGTTTTTGTGTCGTTGGTTTTTTGTTACTATAGCTTTTAATATCTCTTGAGGTCTGGAATAGTAATCCGTCCAGCATTGTTCATTTTGCTCAATATTGTTTTGGCTATCCATAGTCCTTTGTGGTCCCATTTGAATTTTAATATTTTTTCAATATTTTTGTGAATAATAAGATGGGGATTTTGATTGAGATTGTATTGAATCTGTAAATGAGTTTTGGCAGGATGCTCATTTTCACAGCATTAACTCTACCAGCCCATGAGTATGCAGTGTTTTTCCATTTTCTAGTATCTATCTCTTCCTTCAGAGGTTTAAAGTTTACATTGTACAGGTCCTTTACTTCCTTGGTTAGGTTTTAATATATTTTCTTTGAGGTTATTCTGAATTGGAGTGTTCACATTATTTTTTTCTCTGTGTGTTTATTATTGGTGTATAGAAAAGCTATTAATTTTTACAAACTGATTATATATACTGTGAATATATGATACATATATATATATATGTATATATATACTGAGTATATACTCAGGTATTTATTCTCTTGAGCTGTTTCTTTTTTGT
The DNA here is from genome assembly GCF_000317375.1 of Microtus ochrogaster. Taxonomy (NCBI): domain Eukaryota; kingdom Metazoa; phylum Chordata; class Mammalia; order Rodentia; family Cricetidae; genus Microtus; species Microtus ochrogaster. Next base: position 125,852 of record NW_004949158.1, read on the forward strand.
TTTTTAAATTCCTTGAATTTGTTAAAGTTTAAATTCTGTGTCCTGGGGTTTATCTAGGAAAATTTCATTGGCAAACATTTCTATAGGACTGGTGGATCTTAGGGGGAGAGAAGGATACTGCCTCTATCTTTCATACTGTTTCTATTTTTGTTGGAAGTTCTAGTATTGTGGGCTTCTTTTGTCTGTGTTTGATATGGTCAGTCGGTTGGAACACAGTATATGTAGGTTGTTTTGATTCTAAAGATTGGGCATTGCTTAGGTGGAATAATGTTAAGTGGACACAGAGGTTGGGGCTGGCATCCAGAGTTTGGGGGTAGATCTGGGGCTTGGGAAGAGTATGTAGAGGGTGGACTCACCTGGCAAGATCCTGGTACAAGTTGTGCAGAGTCTGGCTGGGAAGACAGGTTGGAATATGTCTTGTGAATGGCCTGGAGGATTATATGGGTGGGTTATGTCCTGACCAGAACCTGGAGACTCTGGTCCAAACAAGCAGAGGTGGCCAGACTAGTCTGGTGTATTAGATGTGTTACCCTTACACATGTTAGTCAAATGCTCTTATCTCTTACTGTTGTTATTATTTTAATCTAGTTATGACTTTAAATCCAACTTGTCTAATACATGTAAATTTCATACACTTGATTTCTTTAAGTGGAAACCTTGTTTAGATTTGTCTTCTCATTGGCCTATTTACTTACCTAGAGGAATGTTGAAATTATAATGATTGGCAATAATACCATGTGAAAATTGGAAGCTAGCAAAGGTTAGAGTGTATATTAAAATGTGGCAAATCATACTGTTCTTTTGGAATACTAGATAAGAAGGAACTTGATCAGATACAAGGAACTTAATTAGATACAGAATATAGCAGGGTATGTATAATAAATTCAGAAAGAGAAATAGACCAACTCTGCAACTAGAGGAGGGTGCCTGGAAGGAAGCTAAGGCTACATGAGGATTTTGAACTTAAAGGAACTGCTTGAAGTATTTAAAGAGGAAAGCTGAGTGGTAAAGTACCTTTCCTTAGGCGATCATTTGTAGACACCATGTAGGATGGCTCATGGCAAACCCCATGTAAGGACAGTGATTTTGAGATTTTTGCAATTAGATAAGAAATGATTATTTCTTTCATTAAGGCATGACTTAGAGGGATAAAATTTGTTATTTAAGGGATGAGGAAAAAGGGCTTATAAATTCCTAATTTGGGAATTGAGAAAATGATTAGCATTGCTTGGTGAAGCAAATATAGAACTATCACCTCCCTCTCAACAAACAAGTTTAGGAGTAGAAGGAAAGCTTAGAAGAAAATGTGCTCAGTGTTGTAGGTGCTGCGTTTGAGTGTCCACGGTCTGACTGAGAAAGGTTGTACCTGCAGAGCTGACTCCCGGGGACAGGTTTTATTTAGAGAATTAGATACAGAATATAGCAGGGTATGTTTAATAAATTCGGAAAGAGAAATAGACCAACTCTTCAACTAGAGGAGGGTGCCTGGAAGGAAGCTAAGGCTACAGAGGACTAGAAAACACTGTGATTTGTCTGTGGGGGGTCATTAATGATCTGGTTTTGGGCGAGCAGAAGCCAGATTGCAATGCCATGAAAAGTGAATTAAAAAGTGAGGAGAATTGATTAAAAAAAAAAAGGAACTAGAGACAGATATTACTGAAGCAGTATGCTTATGTGGGAAAGGTATACCTGGCTACATTTGGTGACACATTGTAGGATTCTCAATTATAAGCGGATTTAAGGGACAAGGGATTTGTTGGCTCCCGACTGGAAGCGTTCAGAGATAGAACTGATGCTTTGAATGTTTCAGACTCAGGGCTTGTTAGGCATCTGGTGCAAGGACTAGGATAGAATATGAATGAGGGTAGACCTTGAGGTCTAAGCTAGATCTGAAAGAAACTTAAAGCCAGAGGAGGGCTGAGACTCACAAATAAACATAGGTAAAGTGAAGCCAGAGGCTTGATTTAGTGTTAAGAGATAAAGTGGGAAGGCTGTGGTTGTTCCAGAGCCTTTCTCTAGTTATGCTAACTTGGTTACAATTTTCCAGATAGACTAAACATTACAGTGCACAGAATCTGGTTCTAGAATTTTAATTTTCTTCCTTGATCATGCTTATGCCACTAAGTAAAAATCTATATAATAATATTAATTTGGGGCAGTTATTTGAAGTCAGCATTAGTACTCAGAAAAGTGTGAGCCTTATAAAATATGAAGGTCCTGATAAGCCAAGAAGCTTTTCTTTATGTGAATGAAAATAAACTTGGTTATACTCAAGTTCTCCTCTTCTGCCTTTCTTCACTCCATCTTCCCTTTAGGTTTTCTTTCTTTTCTCTTTTCAGACAGCAAAGGGTGCTTTACTTTATTCACATCCTATCAGTTGGCCTAGATACGTGTATTTTTGAATTGTGGGTAAGTTGGGTGCTGTTAATATTGTGCTGTTTGAATTACGTAAACTTAAGAGTAGCATGGTAGCTTGCTATCTTTCCTAAAGTTTAAGCTAAGGAATATACAGTGGGCATGAAGGATTAATGTGGCTATGGCATTTTCCCCCTTTGTCTTGCTAGTTTTATTGCTTATTCTGTCTTTTCTCTTCAGAAAAAATTAGTTTCCAATATTAAATAGTTATTATTAGCAAAGTCTGTTTTAATGTCTTTCTTTGAGGTGTTGAACTTCTAGGCTAACCTTCATGTTAAAAAATTTCTGTTTGTGGCTGACTTTACAGTATGATTTGGTGACTACAATAGTTAACTTTGTTGAAAGAACTGACCATTGAATTCTCAGTATGTAGGTGAAATTAATACTGGTAACAATACTCAGTTCTAATTCTTAGTGCATTTCAATCCTTTTTCTTTTCTCTTTCATTTATCCAGGTCAACAGGACATATTGCTGTGGTACGTACCGAGCAGGTCCTATGCGGCAGATAAGTCTTGTTGGAGCAGTCGATGAAGAAGTTGGTGATTATTTCCCCGAGTTCCTTGATATGTTAGAAGAATCACCATTTCTAAAAGTGAGTGTTTATTTAGACTATTAATGTTCTGGTCATCATTAGACACTCAAGTGTTAGAGTATTAAGTTACTCTTGCTTACTAAAAACAAATTTTATGCACTAGTTGACAAAGAACTGTTTAGAAAAGTATTGGTATTGAGTACTTCAGTTTTTTTATATGTTACTCTGAAATACGGCTTTTACTTTTTCATATATAGATGAGATATGGTTTTTAGTATTTTTATTTGAATGGAAATAATCTGTAAATAGTTTAAAATTTTAAAATGTGACTCATTGCTTTGGTTTCTAGATGACTTTGCCCTGGGGTACACTTTCTAGCCTCCAACTACAGTGTAGGTCTCAGAGTGATGATGGGCCTATAATGTGGGTGAGACCAGGAGAACAAATGATCCCTACAGCAGATATGCCAAAGTCACCCTTCAAAAGACGACGGTAAGTAAACATCAATTTTGCTCAAATAAGCAAAACCATCCTTTTTATTGGGTGGCTTATAAAAATGATCGTCATCTGAGCATGGTTTGGAAGCTTGTCTAGATTTTTGAAGTTCCTTTAGGTAAAATTCCAAGTTGTCATTTTTCTAGTTCAGATAACCTGCTACATAATCATCAGTCTCCTGAGAAATTGATTTTTCTTAAAACTTGTATCCTAACTGCCTATAGGGTTAAAAGAGCAAACCCTCCTTAGTGTAGTCTGTACAAATCTTTGATAATACAGAACCTTTGTATCTGTTTCATTTTCTCCTACTATACTAAATTTAGTTTCCAAACCATTGTCTTCCATTGCCCTTTGCTCTTGTTCTGATCTTTCTATTTGGAATTTCACCTCCCTCCCACCTTCCTCTTTGCCTAGCACGTTTTTAGTAAAGCTTCAGAACTTACCTTGAATGTCACTTTTATGAAGCTTAGGACAAGCTAATTTGGTCTTACAACATGGTTCCTTGATGATCTTTTTACTGTTTTTGTTTCTTAATAAATTTTGACCTCTTTGAGGTTAGGGACTGTTGTATTCATCTTTGTCATCATGATTCATTGTAGGAAACCATGGTTTGCTGAGTGAAATGTGTACCGTTGTATAGACCTGTGATAAATCATGTGCTAACATATTTCTCTTTCATACACATAAAACAAATGTAGATTTACTCTTTTATTTTAGAAAATATTATTCAGTGAGATTAAAAATAATTAACATCCCCTTAGGCTATGGAAATAGCAGTTTAAAATTAGGCTGGACATGGTGGCATATACTTTTAATTCCAGAACTTCAGAGACAGAGGCAGGTGGATCTCTGTGGGTTTGAGGTCACCCTGATCTACATAGTGAGTTCTAGGCTACTGGGGGCTACATATTGAGATCTTATCTCAAAATAAATAATATTAAAAAACACAACAAAAACCCAAGAGCTCAAAATTAGTTTTAATGGATTAGTCTTAACTTTAACATAAAACTTACAGGAGAACACTACCAAATGATAAAATAGTTTTAGGACACTTAAGATGATCCATGAAAACCATGGTAAAAACTTGAAGATGAAATTTGGGAATGTAGCTCAGACTGCTTGCTGAGCATGCAGGAAACCCTGGATTCCACCCCTAGCAGTCAGTCCTCTTATTCAGGTGTGCTGGAGGCAGGAGAATCAGAAGTTCAAAGACATCTCCAACTTCATAGTGAGTTTGAGGCCAGTCTGGGATATATGAGACCTGTCTCACAAACACAATATATTAATGCAGTATGTAAAGCCCAATAATTAATTAATCAAAAGTTTTGCACAGTATTAGATTATAGCAAAAATTTTTATTTATTTATTTATTTTTTTTTCGAGGCAGGGTTTCTCCATGTAGCTTTGGAGCTTGTCCTGGAACTCTCTCCATAGACCAGGCTAGCCTTGAACTCCCAGAGATCCACCTGCCTCTGTCTCTCCAGTCCTGGGATTAAAGGCATGCACCACCACTGCCTAGCTGATTACAACAATTTTTATATATTATAGTGATGGATCTTAAGATTCTAAATTCTTATGTACTATATACATTTTGCTGTATATTTCCAAAGAGAAATGAATGCTTGATTTTAAAAAGGAGAAAAAGATTAAAAATATGGCACACATGCTATGCTAAATGGGTATTCTTTTTTCTCACCTACTTTCTGAGTAATTAGACAAAACCTATTTTATCTCGTTCCTTCCAGCTCTGTCAGCTGTCTTCACACATTATTGAAGTTAATTTATTCTGCTTTAAAATCATCATTAGGTTTTTAATGCTTTATCAATAGGTACATTCTAAAATTGGATAGATAGCAATGACATTTATATTTACTTAAGATGTAATTACTAAAGATTCATGTGGTAGGCTAAAAATTATATTCTAAGTCCTAGTATTAGCACTCACAGGAGGAACATAAGGATTTTTCTCTCATGTCACAATTTAGTTTTATATTTGGGTTATACTTTTTTAAAATTTTGCTTTCACTAAAGTTTATCATTATTCCTTTTGAGGTAGAATATATACTTGAGTATGTTCTGTATAATTTCTAGTTTTTTATATAGCTTAGCAAAGTTTATATTTTTCTGGAACTATCTGTCTGACTTCCACATATAGCTATTATGAAGTATTTTCTTTTTCTCTTTATGCATTTTGTGTATGTGTATGATATCTGTGCATGTTTGTGGGGGGGGGGTGCACCTACCTGTGCATGAGCATTGATCAAAGGAGGGTGTTTCATGTCCTGATTTATTTATTACTCTTCACTGTATTCCTTTGAGACAGGGTCTCTCAGTGAACAAGGTGCTAGACTAGTGGCCAGCAAGGTCCAGTGGTTCTCCTTTCTACACCCTCATAGCATTGGGTTGCAGATGCACAAGTGTGGCCGTGTTAGAACTCAGGTCCTCATGCACAGCGAGCACAGAGTCGTTTCTCCAGATCCCCACCTCCAAATCATACAAATCATGAGATCTTTCTAGAGTTTCTATAATACTATCAGTTTTATTGTTTATATTTAATGGACTTATAGTAATTTTATATATATATATATATATATATATATATATATATAATCCTGTGTGATAATTTGGTATATATCTGTAATGTATATAATGATCAAGTCAGAGTAATTAGCATTTCCATCCCCTCAAACACTTCTCATTTCTTTATGTTGAAAATCTTTCCACTCTTCTAGTTACGTTGAAACAAATAAATTTTGTTATTCACTTTACTGCACTATAGAAAAGTCTTGTAGAATGGTCTATATAATTGAACTTAATTGTGTAATCTAACTGTAGAATTATTATCTAATTCTATAGTTTCCCTTTTCCAGTCTCTTTATCCCCTCTCTTTACTAACCTTCCCTGCCTCTAGTGCTACTGATAAACTTGAAGCTATTTTGTATATACCATTTATATCTTGAGCACATTTGGAGACAGGTCTGTGTTCTGCCCAGTGTGGAAGGCTCATTAAACAACTCTAAACCCAGCTAAGGCTTTACTCCACCAGCAGTGGCTGTTGTCTTCCTAGGTTTATTTCCTTTACTTAACACATTTTCAAGAAACATTCTAAGGAATGGCGGATAACGATGAGTCAGCATATTCTTTTATTTTCTTTTTCTGTCATTAACTTTAATTGATAATTTAGTTGGAGTGTGGAGATGCATTTTCCAATTTATTGTTATCACTGGATAGGTCCTTTTAGAAAGTCCTGTCTGTTTTTATTTCTGGGAGTTCTAACATGCTTAATTTCCTTTGCTCAGTGTATGTGTATCCCCTCCACTCCTTTTTCCCTCTCCCTCCCTTTCCTTTACTCTCTCTCTCCCTTCTCCCCCCACCCTCTTACTCCTTTTAGCTGAAGAATAACACTCTTGATTCAAGTGCCTTTTCTTTTTCTTTTTAAATTATATCCTTTTAATTTCAGACATCCAATATTTAAATATATATTTAGTTTGTTTTTATTTTATATGCATTGGTGTTTTGCCTGGATTCGTGTCTGTATGAGAGTGTTGGGTCCTCTGGAACTGAATTTATAGACAGTTATGAGTTGCCATGTGCATGCTGGGAACTGAATCCCCAGACCCTCTAGAAGAGCAGCTAGTGCAGACAAAAAGGCAACAGACATTGGAGAAATTGGAATCAAAGGAGGCAGTCACAGTAATGATAAGGGACAAAAAAATTAAGTAAAACTGAGGAAGGCAAGCCAATACTGGTCTTTGATGTTATTGTTACTGTTTTTCGAGACTGGGTTTCTGTAGCTTTGGAGCCTGTCCTGGAACTAGCTCTTGTTGTTGACCAGGTTGGCCTTTAAACTCACAGAGATCCACCTGCCTCTGCCTCCTGAGCGCTGAGATTAAAGGAGTGTGCCACCATCGCCCGGCATGACTGGTGTTTGAATGCGAACTGCCCCATAGACTCATATATTTGAATGCTTGGTCCTTAGTTGGTGAAACTGTTTTGAGAAGGATTAGAACATGTAGTTTGTTAGAGGAAATGTGTCACTGGGATTTTCAAAAGGCCACCCTAGGCCAGTCCCGTCTGTCCGTCCGTCCGTCTGTGTCATCGTGCCCCCCCCCCCCGCCCCGTTCTCTGGTTCTCTGCCTCCCAACTTGCACATCAGGATGTCTACTGCAAAACTCCCCTCTATGACAATCATTTTCCTTCTCCTGTCTGTATTAGTTCCTTTTCATGTGGGAGGAGACCAAATGTATGCTGTTTGCTGCCTGGAATAAAGTCCTAGTAGAATGTTGTGATAGTTGTAAATGAGTAACTGAGCTGAAGCCAAAAAAGCTTAGAGCTTTAAACCTTTAAACACACTGTCCTTGTCTAGAGAAATTTCATGCATTCAGAGTTGTCATGTGAGCCTAATAAAGGTATAGTCTATAGGGAAAGAGGAAATAACAGTTATCATTTTATGTAGTGTATTATATAGTATATGGTATAATGCTAATCTAAATCATTGGACTCATCTCAAACCTCATTTATGCCTAGTACTGTTAAAAACCTTTTTACATTACTGCTGTTAATTTTGCTGTTTATTGCTTCATACTTTGCTTTGTTTCACAACCAAATCAACTATAGATCAATGAATGAAATTAAAAACCTTCAGTACCTACCTCGGACAAGTGAACCCCGAGAAGTCCTCTTTGAAGACAGGACAAGAGCTCATGCTGATCATGTAGGTCAGGGGTTTGACTGGCAGAGTACGGCTGCTGTTGGGGTTTTGAAGGCTGTACAATTTGGTGAATGGTAAGTTAAAGGACCCAAACTACAGGGTTGGATAATGTCTAAGAAAACGTGGATTCTGTTTAAAAGTTTTAGATCATGGTGAAATATGTATAACAGCTTTCCATCTAAACATTTTTATGATAGAAGTGTACTATACTGCGATAAAACAATGCTCTAGAACTTCTTGTCTTGCAAAACTGAAACTTGATGTCTCACAGCTACTTTCACCTCACCATCCGGATGTAGATCGTGGGAACCATCACTGTGTAATCTCCTGCCATTTCTGCTTTTGCATAGAAATGGAAGCATACTTCCCCTGTCCTTTTCCTTTTAAGAAAAGTAATCCTAGTGGGCCAGTGAGGTGGCTTGAAGGCGTAAGTCACAAACAATGCCACAGCAGTTTGGAATTATGATTAATAGGGTGGTATTTATTTAAAGGGGAAAAAACTTACAGATCACAGTCAGCCCTCTGCGCAACCAGGAAGGGAGTCTAGTCGCTGGCGGAGCAGGAAGTGAAGAGAGAGAGGAGAGGGAAGTGGCCGCTTTTTTAAAGGGAGCGGAAGGACCTCCCGCAACAGTGGCTTACTGGACTAAAGGTGTTTGCTGTTAGGTCTGACTACCCGAGTTCTGTCCCTAGGACTCTGACCTCCACACACTGGTATATGCATATATACAAGCACACACACAGATATTAATGTGTTATAAAATTAATCATAGTGACAAAAGGAAATTATTTTTTATATACTTATTATTTTGTGAGTGAGATGTGTGTGCCACAGCAGTTGTGTAGCAATTAGACAACTTGTAGAAGTTGGTTTTCTCCACCTAGGTCCTAGGGATTGAACTCAGGAAGTTAGGCTTGGTGGCAGGGGTTTGGGTCACATTCAATCCTATCAGGGGTCAAGGTCAGTGACTCCTCCCTGCCTCAGTGGTTTTGAGTACAAAACCCTGAACGATGAAGACTCCATCTTACCCTTATTGGTCCTGCCCCCTTGGGCTGGTGGAGCCAGGCAGGGTGGTCTCTGCGGTAACAGAAGAGCTCCTGGAGGCTGTTGAGATGGTTCAGTGGGTAAAGAGAATCTCGCTGCCAAGCCTGGTAATAAGTTCAGCCCCCGAGGCCCACATTATAGGAAAGAACCAACTCCTGCACAGGCACCATTGCTCATAAGGCATCTTGACAGTTCCCGTTTTTTTCTTCTTTTTCTAACTTAGCCATTTCTATTATAATAACATCCCTCAGAGTTTACCCATGTTGTAGCAAGTATCAGACTTTATTTCCTTTTAAGGTAGGTACAGTAAATTTTACACACATGTGCATGCACATGCACATGCACATGCACACAGACTCATGTATACCATTTTGTTAGTCCACTAAATAGGTGTTTGGGTTACTTCTACCATTGGCTCTCTGATTGTTAGTATAGGTATATATGTATCTCTTATGTCCCTGGTGTTCAATACCCAGAAGTAGAGTTGCTTATTAATATGGCAATTCTGTTTTATTATTTTTGAGGAACTGCTTTACTGTTTTCTGTAGTGGCTGTACATGTTACACTGACCTAGAGCTTGGTTTTATTTGTATATTTGAATTATATATATTTTTATTTTTTAAAGTATTTTTAATTTTGGTTTTTCAAGACAGGGTTTCTATGTGTAGCCCTGGCTGTCCTGGAACTCACTCTGTAGACCAGGTTTGCTTTGAACTCAGAGATCCGCCTGCCTCTGCTTCCTGAGTACTGGGATTAAAGGAGTGTGCCACTACTGCCTGGTGACAGCCTGGTTTTATTATAACAAAGCTCAAGTTCCCTAATGAGACAACAACAAATGCATCCCATTTAGAATAAAACTTAAAAAACAAAATAAAACAAAACAAAAATCCCAAATTGTCTGATCCAGGGTCTCACTGTGTAGCTCAGCACTGCCTTGAACTTGTTATGTAGGTCAGGTTGGCCTCAAACTTAAGATCCTTTCTTCTTGGCCTCAGCTCCCCAAGGGCTGGGATTGTGGGTATGCACCAGCATGAAAGGTTGCTGTGAGGCTAGAATAAAAGTATTTATTTTTAGTGATTATTGCTTGAATTTTTTTTAACAACTTACCTCATTTTTTTTTTTTAAACTCTACTTATGTGCATTGACAGTTAGCTGCCTGTGAGTGCTAGGAATTGAACCCAGGTCCTTTTGAAGAGTAGCCAGTGCTCTTAACCGCTGAGCCATTCTTCAGCCCTGATTTTTGTCTTTTAAAAACTTTCTATTGATTTACTTTTATTTATTTAGTTTTTGAAAACTGACTAAAGAAGTGCACTCTTAATCTTTAGAAAAGAGACATTTTATTTATTTGCTCATTTGCTAAATGTGGCATTCTAGAAGCTGGAAAAGTGAAATTGTAGTTTTTCATTGTGGATGCTAGTCCCTAAATTTTGTCTTATTAATATTAGGAGTGACCAACCTCGCATAACCAAAGATGTGATTTGTTTCCATGCTGAGGACTTTACTGATGTTGTACAGAGACTCCAGTTAGACCTTCATGAACCTCCAGTTTCCCAGGTAATAATTCTCACATTCTCATTATTCTTTCAGTGATACATTGGAAACAGCATTTGAGTCCATTTTATTAGGCATTTTAATTTATAATTGGAGTCACAGACAGTAAATTTAACTTTATTTTTATTATATTCTGTGTGTGGTAGAGAGCAGAATCTTTGGGATGGAGGGTGGGCCTAAAGAAGGATCCAGCTGTTCACTTCAGACCATAAGCTGTCTCCCTTAGTAATCTCACTGTGCTGCGGCCTCAACTACAAAATGTTAGAATATATGAAGAGGAAGATTATGTGTGGTGAAGATACTGATATAGCTGGCAGTGGTAGCTCATGTCTTTCATCCCAACGCTTGGGAGGCAGAGGCAGGTGGATCTCTTGAGTTCTAGGCCAGCCTGGTCTACAGAGTGAGTTCCAGGAAAGCCAAGGATACACTGAGAAATGCTGTTTTGAGGGATTAAAAAAAAAAAAAGATACTGATATTTAGCTGCACTTTCAAGGATTTAATGATTCCATAGGCTATCTCCGCAGTCTTTGTTTAAGAGTTATAAAATAAATGATTGAAAAGGGCTTTCCAACAGTTTTGTCCTGTCAAGATTTAATTTTTGTTTTAGAACAGTTTGCCATACTGTTTTCCTGTGTGAATTAGGATATTTTGTTTGAATCATTACATATTTTAAGGTCTCATGCAATTTCTTTTGCCTTTCTTTTTAGTGTGTACAGTGGGTGGATGAAGCAAAACTAAACCAAATGAGGCGAGAAGGAATTCGCTATGCTAGAATTCAGCTTTGCGACAATGATATATACTTCATCCCTAGAAATGTCATTCATCAGTTCAAAACAGTGTCAGCAGTGTGCAGCTTAGCCTGGCATATCAGGCTTAAACAGTACCACCCTGTTGTGGAAGCCCCTCAAAACACAGAAAGCAATTCCAACATGGACTGCGGTTTTCCTGGAAAGCGAGAATTAGAAGTTGACTCCCAGTGTGTGAGAATAAAAACTGAATCTGAGGAAACATGCACAGAGATGCAGGTTTTGACAGCTGCTCCATCGTCATTTCCATCTCCATCAGAGCTTCATCTGCAGGAGCTGAAGGCTCAGCCTATTCCAGTTTTCAAGGTGGAAAGTAGACTGGACTCTGACCAGCAGCACAGTCTGCAGGAACATCCAAGCACTCCTGTGTGATATGTACATATTCAAACACATTTTTTAACTTTTTTAAATTTTGATGTGAAGTTATAGTTTTATAACTGGCTTAAGTTAAGTTTTATTGGAGAAATCTTGCCTATAATTCTATAAAGAGAAATGACATTCCACAAATGTCAAGCATATCTTTTTTACACAGATTATGCAAAGCTAAGAGTTGTATCCTATCCCGTTAGTACAGTATGTAATAGTGGGTCTGCTGCTACTTTCTGTTTTAAGGTGTGAGGTAACAATTCAATCTCTTCTTCAAATCAAAACCAGAGTTCTCTGGATTAGCAGGTTCTCACTTGGTAATGATTCACTTCCCTTGGTTTTATCTTTCCTTGTCTCTTACCATATTTGCTTTATGTGGTAGAAAGAAGATTTATGGTTTAATATTTGTGTCTTCATGGCACCTCGTCAGTTTCCACAGTAAAATGGCATTGGTTGCAGGAAAGGCTTCTGCATCTGGTACATGGGCATGTTCTAGCCACAAAGAAGACATAGTTTCTAAAGAAAATTGAATGGCTCTCTGGTCCTTAGCAAAAGAGGAAGCACAGCTCTTCCAATCCAGGCTGTCTTTTTGTGTCCGTTATTTAAAACCCAGTGGATATTTTAATTAAACAAAAATCTAAAGATGGATAGTTCTTGGTTATTCATATCCATGGCTCATTAATTTTTTTCTAGGATATATTGTAACCATGGAGACTATTTTGAGCAAAAGACATAATGTTGATCCGCTGTTCTGCTTCCTAGTATCCTCACGTTTCCTGTGGATACTTGCCCTAAACTGATGACAAATATCAAAGTCAGAGATGCACACCAGTCTCACTGATGAGGGCTGCCGTATCTGAGCATCAAACTAAAGAAACTATTCTTGTGACTTGGCATCTACTTTAGAAACACTTCATAATTTTATCTGGTGAATACCTGGGTTTGTTCATTGTCATCTGTGTTGCTATTTTCTAGTAACAGGCAGTAGACTTCCATCCTAGAGTTTCAGGGGAGCTGAAGCTCAGGGTCTGGATAGTTACTTTGTTTTCATTATAGGCCTTTTTTCAGTAGGCCTCCTTCATATAAGTAGTGTGGACTTTCTCTTATTTGGAATGTTCATGTGCTATGCATTCTACTTTCTCTTAGTTAGTAACTCAGTAGGCCTTTTGTTTACTAAAGGAAGAGTATTCCCCACACCTAAGACCAGATTCTTGTATCTACCTGGTTACAGTGCAATTTGATTTTTTTTTCTGGATGGTGAGATTTGAAATATTTGCATTAACATAGGCAAAAGAAAGAGATGCTGCTTTATTATGTCTGTCACCATGGAACTTAGCTGCATCTTTGGAAATATCAAATATGAATTTCTCTAAAATATTCTGAAATAGGTTAAATCTTATATAAATATTACTTTGTGCAATATTGTTGTGTAGTTAAATGCATATTAGCAAAGTATAGAGGTCACTGTGTAAACCGATAGAAAAGTAACCATCAGCAAATACTACAGTGATTAGTTAGAATCTGTATTATTCCTTATATATATATGTATATGTATGTATTCTCTGTTACAAAGGATGAAGACAAATAAATAGGGAAACACTTCAATGTAAACCATTTATGAATTGGAAGTGATGTTGCTTTTAGTTATCTTTGTAAATAAGGTAATTAGAATGGTGTGAAAGGTAATGTGATTATTACAGGGGTGTTTTTAAATCCTGTGCATAAATTCTAGTTTATCAAACTAGTTTTTAAGGGACCTTTGAGGGTATTTTTTGTTGTTGTTACTTTGTGGAGAAGGGGTTTATCACAAAATGAATGGGTTTGGGTTATTTCTTATTTCTATTTTCTGTCCAGAAGAATTTCATAGAGCTTTACTAGGCTGTGCAAAGAAAAATTCTTCTCAGGCAACATTGCTTTTAAAAATAATCATGAAGTGAAAAAGTTGTTAACGCAAAAAGTTTTATTTTTGTTTTTCTTGTCTTCCAAGATCCGATTTCCCCATCTCCCACTTGCCATCCAGCAGATGCCATCTGTCATCTAAGCTGGTCACTACTAAAAACAAGGAGACTGTCTCCTGACAGCCAGCACTGTGTGTAATCACTCAGGAACCAGCGGATCTGCAAAGACCTACAATCAAACGCAAATCTCCATTTTCCTTTTTGCAGAACAGTCTACCCTCACCTCCAGTAGAAACATATTAAAAGAATATAAAAATGTTGAAAATCATGTACTAATGAAGTCATTGTATATTAGATTGCAATAGAATGGAAAGAAACATTTAGCTAGTAATGTATCTGGATACTCTGAATGTCCTATGTGAGTATTAGATTTTGATAGCATGCTTTAAAGACTGATGAATATAAAAGCAGAAGTTTTGAGTTTCTTGCTGCTTTCAAAGCTGTCCTAGTTGAGCGATACAAATGATCACAACTTTTCTAAATCATTAAACTATTTGGTTTGGTGGAGTGAGGCATGGAGCAGTCTGGCATCCTCTGATTTGTAAGGTAGCTATGGCAGTGAAGTGTAACTGAAAGTGAAGCTGACCTTCCTTTCTGGTATGTTATCTGTTGTGCCAACCCTTGAGATTACTTGCAGAATGTGGCTATGTGTTTTAGTACTTTGTGGATCAGAGGGATATTTAAAATATGTTTATGGAAAGGACCTAATAAACAAATGTTCCTAACAGCAAATATAATGATTTTATGGTAACCATTGAAAAGCACTAAAGTCTTCCCCTTCCCCAGAGCTCATTCTATACTTATCAAGATAGGTTAGGAGTTAGGGTTACAATTCTGAGAGGTGTCCCAAATTCATGAAGCAATAATAATAGCCTCCATATTGGTTCCCTCTTCCAAAGTTTAACTGTTGAAAATGAATTCTTAGGCTTAATTGTACTTTCTTATTCAGTACTTACAAGTTTTGCTGATACATTATTTTTACTTAAAGACTTTTAGAAAGTGCCCTATCCCCTCAATCAGTTGAACTCTAAGTTCACTAATATTACAAGCTCTTGTATGGGGAAAGGAGCTTATTAAATCGTTTTCTAAACTTTAGGAAAAGATGTATCAGTCTTAACAGGCATAAAGATCTCACCTAATGACTTGAGAAACTTTTTGCATATTGCTTTTCCCTGTATAAATATTGTCTAGAAGGAGAGTTAATCTAGGAGTCCAAAATCCATGAAAATATATTCCTAGTGAGTATGTTCTTTGTCATTAATATTAGTCCATTATATTTCCATCTGTATTTGCCTTTAAAATTTATTTGTATTTATTGAGGACCATTAGGATTACTGAGTTTGTGTCTTTCTAATAAGTCTGTTTTATCCTTTCAGTAAGTAGCACATGCCAGAGGCTCACATTTGTGCTAAGTTTCATGTTTTCAAGGCAGTCTGTAGCTGTATTTACTGGTCATGCAAGTAGAGGAGATGCACACCACCAGTGTTTTTCTAAGTGCAAAAAGGACTTATCCTCATCCCGGAAGTCTGTTGCTTTAAAAGCAAGTATCCATAAATATTAATGGCCTTCCATTTTAAAAATCTTCATAAATTTTTTAGGATCCACTCGTGCATGTAGTTGAGACCATTGTCTCTTAAAATATAGCACTTTTCAATTCTCTCTAAAGAAATACTTATGTACTACTTCTATCACATGTAAATTTTCATGGAATAGTGTTTTCTGTGACTAAACTTCATTTTGATTGGCAGCTAAGACTTTTTTTTCCTGTGGCTTTAATTTATCTAAGAGGTCTTTGCATATAGATGAAATGTATAATTTGCCTGGCGGACTATTTGCGTTTGTGTGGCCTTAGTTTGTTTATTGACATTAACAAGTGTTTTAAAAGGTTTTTAATGAATAGTCTTAAATCTAAATTTGTGTGAATAATAATCCTTTTAACACAGTGCTTTTTTTGTAGCTGTCTAAGTGTGTTAAATTGTTAAGCTATTTCTTTGTAAAATAGGACAATGGAATGCATAGTTTTTTTTTCCTGTAAAGTATTTTTTTAATAAACAAAGTCTGATTTGTCCTTTACTGATGTCTCATCACAGAGTGAATAGCACCTGGGCCTTCTCACTGCCTTGGACCTGAGGACTAATGCCCCTCTCCTACCTCCTCCTTTGTGCCCGATTAGTTTTAAGCGTTTGAAGACAACCTTGAGCTCTCCTTTCCCAAAGAAAAGGTCAGAGAATCTAGATTGAGGTGCAACTAGTTTTGAAGAAAAGGGAAGCTTGCAATTGTGACAAGTCCTTACTGCAGCTTAAAACATTCACATGTGTTTAGAACTGCCTTAAGCTTTTTAACTGTAGGTATTTTTGAAAATGCATGGCATAATGATGAAGGTGGTGTTTGGTTTTCAGATGTGTGTGGGCTGCGGGACACAACAAAGTGGGTTCTTTTCCTCATGAAGTTTTGGGTGAACTCTAGTTGAGGTGCTTGCCCTGACAGCACTTGGTTCGCAGTAGGCTCCTCATCTCAGGGTATCTCCACCCGTGGTTGCCATGGCCAGTAGGAGGAGGTAATTATCTCGACAACACAGGGGAGAATCAGTTTCCTAAAGTCACCGGGAGTTCATTATTGGGAGCAGGGTGTTGAATGTGGTTTTGGGTTCAAAGTTCTGCCTTACACAGCAGCATCTAATAAAACACATTTTAACAGAGCTCCTGGAAAGTGATTTGCTACTCTACCACCTTTTCTATTTCCCAGCGCACTGCCCACGGCCCAGAAAACGGCCTTTGTGTGTTCAGCAATGGAGTCAATACTAATATACTAATATAGTGTTGATTTAGGTCTTAAACTTTTTTTTTCATTTACCAATTAGTTGGTTGCTGCCTTGAATTACAATGTTCAGCAGTACTGAACAGGCTTAGCAGCTTTTAGTTTACCCCTTAACAGTTAGGGGGTAAAAACTGGAGACCACTGCCAACGGTGAAGTAATTTTTAAAAATTATTACTAGGGGTGTTACTTTTTAGTAGGTTTGCATTATGGAAAACTTTCATTCGAAACTGTTTTAATGGTTTATAAGAATGCCTATAGGTTGAAGGCTGCCTCTTATCAGTCTCAAGTGATAGCTGTTATCTGTTATTAGCCTCTCCGCACCTAAATGCTTTGTGCCCGTGGCAAGAAAGGATACAGACTGAAGTGAGGGTCTCAAGTGATAGCTGTTATCTGTTATTAGCCTCTCCGCACCTAAATGCTTTGTGCCCGGGGCAAGAAAGGATACAGACTGAAGTGAGGGTCTCAAGTGATCGCTGTTATCTGTTATTAGCCTCTCCGCACCTAAATGCTTTGTGCCCGGGGCAAGAAAGGATACAGACTGAAGTGAGTTGAAGACAGTGGCCCTCGGGAATAAGCCATTAATGGTGCACAAAAGGTACAGAAAAGAGGAGCGCTGCTTAGAAATCCCGATATTCACATCAGAGTGCAACTGTCCTTTCTCGTGACCTGCTTCAAACACTAAAATCAGCCTCTACAGCCATTTTCTCCGATTTGGGGACTGTCCCAGGGCGGTTCGAGTCCTGTGCTTTCATTCTCCCCTAGGCTTGTGTGGGCACCAGAAAGCCCAAGCCCCAGAGCGGCTGAGAGCCGAGGGAGGGACTCGCTGAGCCCCAGCCCGACGTCCGCGTTCTAGGCCGCGCCAAGACACAAACATTTGCCCATCAGCAAGAACGGAGAAGCCGTGCGGAGGGTTCGGAGGCCTCGGGACCCCTCCCCACCCCGTTTCTGACTTCGTCCACCCGGAGGACACAGATATGAAGTAGACACCACGCTAAACGCTACAGACCCGCACAGGAGCCTCTGGGATATCGGACCAGCCTCCCGGGGATCGATGGGTGCTGGGAGGGCCGTTTCTGAGGTGATTTTCCGTTAAGCGTCTAGGGTTACTGGCGGCGCGGCCGGCGGCTTCCACCTCAGAGCCGCCTAAGCGGCGGGAAGGCGGCCGGGGGCGGAGCCGGAAGGCGGAAGCGGCTGCTCGCACCCGGAGCTCGTCGAGCCGCAGTCCCTGGCGGACGACGCGCGCCGCCGCTGCGGTCCGGGGCTGGCTGCTGGCTTTTAGCGCTTGCTGTGCCGAAGCGGCTGGAGAAGACACCCTTCCCGTTCCCTTCCCCTCATTTTCCAGTCGCTTCCTGGTTTCTCCCATGGCCCATTCGGCGGCCACCTAGGTCGGGCGTCTGTGGCTGCAGGCTGCGCGCCTCGGAGCGCTGGACTGCCGGCTGCCTCGGGCTGGGCTGGCCGCCGCGGTCTCCATGGTGACGGCCCCGCCGGTGTCCGGGCCTCTGGGGGAAGATGCGGCCTGCCGGGCCCGCCGCCTCGCCCCCGGCCTCCCTGCCCGGCCGGGGTCACTGAGGAGCGGGGGCCCGGCCGGCAGCCTGCCGGGCAGCGGGCACCAGGTGAGCCGGTGCGGGAAGGCGGAGGGCGCGGGGGGCCGGCTCGGGTACTTGCTGTCCCCGCGTCCACACTTGCACCGGAGGGGGCAAAGGCTTCTGGGTCGCCTCTGCGCCCATTCCCCCCACCTCCTCCTCTTCTTTTTCTTCCCGGCAGACAGGCAGAGAAAGAGCAGCTCATGGAGAGGCTGAGAGAAACGGCTTTTAAGCCATACCCAAAACGGGACAATAACCTTCAACTACTGGACTCACTGACACATTTCCTTCGTTTTCAGTGAAATCGTACTCTCTGACTGGAGACACAGATGGCCTCAAATGAGAGAGATGCCATTTCGTGGTATCAGAAGAAGGTAACAGCAGTAATTTTATTTGAAAACCATACTTCTGCAGAAAAACTCCCGTAAAGAATAGTTACTTTCCTTAAGTTTGGTAATGTCACATATTCTTATATAATATCTCAACATACTGAAAAAAATTGATGTGCCAAGTCATTAAAAACCTAGTTTCAGGTTCCAGGATATGAGCTGTAAGCCACCTTTCTGCGGGCTGCGTACACAAACTACCATGCAGTGCTTTGCTTTGCAATTTATCAAAAATTATTTTTATAAAGACAAAAATGAAATTCTTATCTGCATGGCTCAGATTGCTACTGTCGTCTGATTGAGCTGTCCCTACGTCTTACTCCTCTCTGATATTCCTATTGATATCTTCCTTAAGGAGTGGGGATGTCTTCTAGATGAGCTTTAAGATATTTGGGGTGTTGCCTTTTTACTTTGCAGATCCTGTCCTTTGTTTTGTTTTGTTTTTTTGATTTTGTTTTTTGGAAACAGCCCTTGGAAGTATGAATTTGCTATGTGGGAAACATATTTTTTCAGACAAGCATATTTAATAGAGTCATGACTCTGAGGTTTGACTTAGATACAAAGATTGCCTTTGCACCATGTAAATAGCCTGCTCCTTATTTCAGATTGGAGCATATGATCAGCAGATATGGGAAAAGTCAATCGAACAGACTCAGATTAAGGTAAATTGATTTCTTTGATTCTGGCTTTGTTATTGCTGTAAAGAGAAGAGTGGATCATACTTTTTAAAGACTATGCACTCATCCACCAAGTATGCATGGAAAATGATAAAGGACAGCTGATATGTGGCCTCCACAGCAAAAGTCCCAGGTAAATGGGAATATGGTTTCTTACCTCTGGTCAGCTTTTACCATATTACAGTTTAGATCCAGTATCGCCAGACGTTTATTCGAGAGAAGCTGGAAAACATGTTTTTAACAAAGAAATATCCACATTTTTTAAGAGGGTAGTAGTTCTCTTCCTCTCTTCCTCTTTTTCTCCATCTTCCTCCTCCTCCTCCTAATCATCCTAACTGTGCAAACCAAATCAAATTCCTGTTTGGCCTATACCTAGCGTCCAGCCCCAGTTTTCAATCAGTGGTTTAGAGGTGAGCCTTCAAGAACTGCGCACAGCTTTCAGTCTCTTCCCGCTAGAGCTGCTGTGGAACTCAGAATGCCGGCTGGTTAATTTGTAATCGCGGAGGGGAGGGTTACACTCACCAGATGGGAGTGAGAAATAGTGGTGTTGGTGCAGATTAGCCATTGCGTGGTTGCTGGGCAGCTATTTGTAATTTGATTTTCTTGAAGAAAAGCCCAAAGAAAGGAATGTAAATCTTGATTTAGGGTCTCACTCCCTTGGAAAATGTTAACAAATGCCAGTACATTCTTGGTTTGGGACTCTTTTGAAAAGTTCTGTTGCAGACTTTTATCAGCATGTTAAAAACATGGGTAAGTACAACTGATAGTGTTACTTATCTAAGTTACACTGATCCGACTAGACCTCTAAATATCTTTGGTGGTCTGTATTTACCCATTACTCAGGGTACCTTCCTTTATAAGTTAATCACCTTAAAAACTTGTTTGAGCTACTTGGAACACAACTACAGAATTTCCTACAGCTCTTCCTTATATTAATGGAAGATGGGGTTCAGATGAATCCCCACATTCCATTTTGTAACTGTCTAAATCTTGTCTAGTAATAGAAATGGCTGGACTGGGAAGTTAGGTATTGTTTAGTGATCTCTTACCTTGTGATGCTTAACATGTCTATGTGGTTTTGTCTGGGTTTTGTTTTCTTGAACCTTAAAAGGATTTTACCTCCTGCTGCAGAATAAGAAGTCCTTCCCAAGCCAATTTAGATTTTCATAACTTGTTTCCATGCATCATACCGTATACCTTTTAGAGCACCCTATCAGAGCTCTGTGGGGGTGGGGAGCACATGTGCGCAGTGTCGTAACTAATGTGTAACACATATAGCAGGTGTGAAGAATATTGGGAAATTGCAGGGCAGGCTTCAAGCACAGGAATAGCTGGCCAGCTTTTAAAACAGACTCCCATTTGCTTTGTGTGTGTCTTTTTGGTGGGTGGGATAGGATCTGGGGAGAGTTGGAGGAGAGGAAAGAGGATGGTCAAAACATT
>NW_004949158.1:146918-148787 GCF_000317375.1 Microtus ochrogaster
TCCCGCAAAGCCAGCACATTAAGTAGGATCAAAACCCCGTGCCATTGTCCTTAGCTTCTCATCAGTCCTCATTGTTCGCCATGTTCAGAGAGACCAGTTATATCCCATGCTTTTCCCTTCACAGTTCAGCTGGCCTTGGTGAGCTCCCAATAGATCAGCTTAAATTTTTTTAAAATGTCCTGAAAAAAGATAAGCGGTTCCTGCCTTCATGGGTTTCATGGATAGTGTGAAAAAAACTAAGGCTTGTTTTGTTTTTCCAAAAAAGATGTTTAGTTAGATTAGACTAACAAAGCTAAACTAAAAATAAAGGAAAAGTTTAAAATGAAAACACAAAGTCAGTATCAGATCACAGCACTACTTTCCCATTCTAAACTCCATTTATGGGGCTGGAGAGACGCTAATCAGTTAAGAGCACTGGCTGGCCTTCCAGAGGACCCTGTTCAATTTCCTGCACCACATGGCAGCTCACAACTGTCTGTAACTCCAGTCCTGGGTGGGTATTGTATGTATGTGGCGAACATTCATACTTGCAGGCAAGACACTCATGCATAAAAATAAATTGTTAAAAATTTTCTTTTCAAGACATGTTTTCTCTGTGTAACAATCCTATCTGTACTGGAACCAGCTCTTGTAGACCAGGCTGGCCTCGAACTCACAGAGAACTGCCTACCTCTGCCTCCTGAGTGCTGGGATTAAAAGTGAGCCACCACCACCTGGCAAAATGTTAAAATTTTTTAAAGTGCATTTATAAAAGTATAGTTAAAATTTTTAAATAGGTACTGGAGAGATGGCTCAGTGGTTAATAGCACTTGGCTGCACTTCAGAGGACCTGGGTTCGGTTCCTAGCACCCACATGGTGGCTCACAACCATCTGTAATCCAGTTCCAGGGGGATCTGACACCCTCTTTTTACCTTCGTGGTCATGGAAGTATTCACGCAGTGCACATACATACATGCAGTCAAAACACCCATATACATAAAATAATCTAATCTGGAACCTTCTTTTGACACAGATAAAATAACCTAAAATTTAAAACAATTTTTAAAAAAGATTCATTAATCTTACCTGGATCAAAAAATTGATAAGGATTCTTTGGCAAAGTGTTACTGTTTAGGACATTTTGGTATATGTTGAAAACAAGGGGGAAAGTTTTAACAGAAGTATATGACATACGGAGCAAGCAGGCATCCCAGTGTGGCTGCAGTGAAAGCATGGAGTGGAAACCCATCAATGAGTTTTACTCAGAACTACTGTTTTGAGGAGAATAGAAAGATTGTGTGTGGTATGAATGTGGGATGCGGTGTTGCTGTGTATCACAGGTAGTGCAGGCTGGTGTCTAATGCATGCCAGTCTTCCTGCCTTTGCCTCCGAAGTGCTAGGATTACCTTGGCATCAAAACTAGTTAAAGGCATTGAAAAAACAAGTTGTGAACATAGAGTGAAAATGCTTAACAGAATATTAACACCATGAATTTAGCAATATACAAAATGGCTTATCTACTGTGATTGAATACAGTTTGTGTAGAAATGTACTTTTTTAGACAAGGACTTACTGTAACCCTGGCTGGCCTGGAATTAAGTGATTTGACCAGCCTGGCTTTGCATTTGCATTAATCCTTCTGCCTTTGCCTCCTAGGTTCTGTGATTAAAAGTGTACACCACTACACTTCCTTGCAACATTGGTTTTTTAATATTTGAAAATAAATTATTGTGATTAATGGAATAAAGACCTAAACCATCTGATCTTCTCAGTAGATGTAGTAAAAGCACTTAACAAGCCGGGCGATGGTGGCGCACGCCTTTAATCCCAGCACTCGGGAGGCAGAGGCAGGCGGATCTCTGTGAGTTCGAGACCAGCCTGGTCTACAG
>NW_004949158.1:148887-155844 GCF_000317375.1 Microtus ochrogaster
CCAAAGCCACAGAGAAACCCTGTCTCGAAAAACCAAAAAAAAAAAAAAAAAAAAAGCACTTAACAAAATTGTATGTATTTGTCAAATTTATAATGATGAAGTAAGAGTTAAAGGTAGATCCCTTAAGTTATTAAAGGCTAGAAAAAAGCCTACAGCAAATGTCACCCTTAATGGTAAAAAAACTGATTTCCCCATAGTCAAGGAAAAAAATATAAGAATACCCGATATCCCTAATTTTATATAATCATGAATCTTAGCCTGTGCTATAAAGCAAGTTAGGAATGGAAAGGCAGCAAGATAGGAAAGAAATGGAAATTGTCTTTATTCATGTTGACCTAATCACATAGTTAGAAAATTCTAGGAGCCTACAAAAAATTACTAACAGGTAAGTTTGGCAAGGTCTTTGGATATAAGGTCAGTATGTAAAAATCACGTGTGTTTCTATGTATCAGCTATGATAATCTCCAAGTAAAATTAAGAAAGTATCCCAGCATTTGAGAGGCAAAGGCAGGAGGATTTCTATGAGTTCAAGTCCAGCTTGGGCTGAAGACAATAGGATCCTGTATCAGAAAAACCAAAGGAGGTGAGCTGGAGAGATGACTCAGCAGTTAAGTGTGCTTTTTGTGTACTCAGGAAGACCCAGAGTTAGGATTTATACCACTCACACGACCAGTCTAGTGAACAGCGTCTTTAACTCTAGCTCTGAGGGATCTCATGCTGTTTTCTGGCCTACAGGTTTGCAAACAAGGGTATACACTCACTCACATGCACAGAAATAAGTAAATCTTAAAAAAAGAATTCTAATGAGTATAATATAAAAGATAAAAAAATTCTTAGGCATGGCTTTTGCATAGAAAGTCTAAGACTTGCATGCTAAAACTACACCATGTTTCTGAGATGTTAGACTGCAACATACCTCATTCATGATCTAGAAGATTCAGTATTGTTTAAATGTCATCTATTTCCCAGTATATTTAATAATATGCCTTCAGGATTCCAGCCAGGTTTTTTTTTTGGGGGGGGGTGGTGGTTAGGAACTAATAAGCTAGCTCTGAAATTGGTATGATTGCAAAGTATGGAATATCAAAAATAAATTTTAAAAAGTTATTGTTGGAAGACATATAATTTGATCATAAAATTCAGTACATAACTGTAGTAAACAAAATAATTAGATAATATTGTATTTGTATGATTTACAAATTGATGGAATAGAAAAAAATTAGAAATAAATCCTTACCTCTTTGTTTAACTAAAATGTTTTCTTAGATTTCTTTTTTACTTTATGTGCATGGGTATTTTGCCCACAAGTATGTATGTGTACTACATGTGTGCCTGGTGCCCATGGAGGTCAGAAGACATTGCATTCCTTGGAACTGGAGTTAGAGATGATTGTAGGCCGTGTGTGGGTGCTGGAAACTGGGTCCTCTACAAGAGCTGTCAGTGCTCCTCTCCAGCCCTCCTTACCACATTTTAGAAGGGTTTTCATATTTTGAGAGTCTTATTATGTAACCCAGGCAGGTATGGGGCTCTCTAGGTACTAGTTTCAGCTGCCTTCAAATTCAAAATCCTCCTGTTTCAGTCTCGTCAGTGATGGGACAGACATAAGTTAACTATGCTTTGCTATAAATTTGATTTTTAACAAAGATGCCCATCCTAGTTTGTTTTGTTTTTTTTTAAAAAAAACACTGACCAAAAACAACATGAGGAGAAAAAAGCTTATTTGGCTTATACTTCCAGATCATTGCTGAGGAAAGTCAGGCGGGAGCACACGGCAGGAGCTGCGAGGAACACTGTTTTCTGGTTATTGGCTTGCTCACAGGCCCATGCACACCTAACTTTCTTAAAAAGCTCCAGGTCCGCGTGCCTCAGCATAGTACAGCCTGCAGTAGGCTGGACCCTCCCGCATTAGTGTCATCAGTTAAAACAGGGCCGCAGATGCCTGGCTGATCTCTCAACTGAGACTTCCTCAGATGACTCTAGGCTGTGTCAAGGGGATAGCTGAAGCTGACAAGAGACAGTATGAAAATCCAATTGAAATGATGGCCTTTTCAGTAAGAGGTGCTGAGACAGTGGGTATAAACTCTAAACATGATCTTTAATTCTTTTTTTCGTATAATAAAATTTGATTATAGATTTAATTATAAGAAATTGAACTAGAAGCTCAACTTGTGTGCCCAGGAAACCCTGACATCCCCTTTCCCCTGGCTAGTGCCTTGCAGGTGGTATGATGCCTGGAGTTTCTGTAAAAGACATTAACCAGCAGGAATTCGTCAGAGCTCCAATATCATAATTGAGAGACTATATTAAGTATTTGCTATTATTTTTGTGATAAAGATCAATTTATTCTTTGAAAATAAGACTAACCAAGAATATTTCCTGTTACTGCTATTTAACATGCTGTTTGTGAAGATGAACAAAGCATTCTAATGAATATTTTCTTTGTTTTGAAAATTTTTTTCTAGCTGATATTAAAAAGAATAAAAACTACTACTTGAAAGTGACATAACTTCATCTCTAGAAAAGAAAGGCTAGCGAAGTTCACAGGCTAATTTGGCTGTGTTTGTTGTGCTTTATTCTTAGTACTGAAGGGGGTGATGAACCTCTCATTAAAGACGAGCCGAGTCTTGTCCTGAATGTCTACAGTTATAGCAGTAAGAAAAGGGGCTCAACTCGTAGAAGAGCAGAGGAGGCTACAATAGATGAGAGCTGTCAGTGCAGTTTCAAAGTTGGGAAGTAGATGGGAAGTGAAGAACACATAATCATCTGAATACCTGAGCAGAGAAAGTCAGTAAGAAACTAGAAAAAGCTCTGTGTTCAGTTTCTGAAAGACTTAACTAGGTTCATGAGGTCAGTGTGGAGTACTGAAGACAAGACTTGGGAAGCATATGCGTGGTGGCAGTAACAGGCTTACCCACCTTATTCCATATTATTACTGTATTCCTCTCATAGCAGACAGATTGAAGCTTGCTCTCTGGTAGGCTGAAACAGTTCTGTGCTCTCTACCAGAAACAAATGTGAGTTGTGTGACGCCTAATACTAGGATCAAATGAGCGTGGCAGCCAGGCTGTCACTGCTAAAGAGGAAGGTGCAGTTTCTGCAGAAACTAACTGAAGAGCAAAGATGTCAAGATACGGAAGAGTGAAATGGTTGCTGGCCCTTCTGCAGCGCGGTCTACTGTTCAGAAAGCCATATTCAGTGTTCTGACTTGAATTTAGCATGTTAGTGTAAATCTATGCTTCTGTGTATAAATAATAATGGTAAAGTTCATAAAATATTTGAAACTTAGAAACAAAGGGAGAGAAAGGAGCACAGAAGGAGTAAAAGCATTCTTTTAAGAATTAAGATGGTTTGATGGTATGTGACTATTAGCAGTACTTGGGAGGGAAGCTGAGGCAGAAGGATTGCAAGTTTGAAGCCAGTTTAGTCTACAAACCAAGACCTTGACCCAAACTAACTAAACAAATGGGAAAAATAGTAATGAATATATTTAAGTAATTAGATATTATAAAAAACAAGACTGGATTAAGTTTGTTCAAGAGATGTGTCACATGACATGCTGATTATAGTTCATATATTCTTGAGAAATTCTAAGAGTGGGTATAAGTGTTTGTCTCACAAAATGGTAACCGTATGACCTAATAATGAATAGTTAATTCATTCCACAATGAATATAATATCTCTGGCCAGACCTGTCATAAACCGAAAATACCATCAGAGATTAATACATCTAACCTGGGTGCCAAGCTTAGCAATGCTGTCCACAGTAGGGTGTGGGCTGTTTACTCTGGTAATGTTATGGTGACTGGAAGCTGTTACTACCCCCGTCACAAGATAGCATTGTTCTGCATGTTGTTAGCCTGTGAAGAGATGAAAATGCACATTTGAAGTGTGGCTTCTGTGGAGGACTTATTGTTTCCTGCCGTTATAAAGATTACAGTACTGAAAGTGAACAGTCTTAAGTTAGGGCCCATCTGCACATATATATCTGTCAAAACATGTTTATCTATCACCCTTACGGAGAAGACTCACCTATCATATCCACCATTCCATTGTCAAAGTAGAACACTTGTTAAAACAACTTATAAAGTTTTATCTACCAACTTTAAAGAGTCTTTAAGAAATAACCAAAAGGTAAAAAAGATGTTATAGAGGAAAATGTGGGGTAGGGTTGTATGTTACTTAGTGATAGAGCACCTGCTCACACACATAAAAGAGCAAGAAAAAAAATTCTCAGAATAAATTTAGTCGAAAAATTAGAAGAAAAAGTTGCTACCAGATCTCTTAGCAATATGAGAGAAGTGGGGTCAGTAAGGTGACTCAGCAGATAAAGGCTCCTGTCACCTAGCCTGAAGTTCTGAGTTTGAGTGCCAGCTATTAGTTTTCGTGAGAAATCTTTCACTGACTTTCGCCCCACTTCTTAAATGTGAGTTAGGTGTATGTCACACGCTCTTACAGTGCTGTATTTGCTATGTCATTGCTTTAGGTTGTTGACAACATGCCCTCTGTTGTTATTTTCTCATCTCTTTAACATAATTTCTGATAAAGCAACAAAGGAATGATTTATTTTGCTCATGATTCTTTGGCTCCACTTTCTGGGCTCCTTGTAAGGTCCAACATCATGGAAACAGGAGTATGAGGAGGAGAGGGCCCGCCTTGTGGACAGGAAGCAGAGAGAGTCAGGAAGAAACTTGGGATCAGGTATACCCTTCAATGGCACATCACTAGAGACTTGCTACAATGAGGTGCCACCTAGTTTCCACAGTCTCCCTAAATATTGTCAGTAGCAGGTGAGCATGGGGAGCATCTCAGATTACAGCTGCAGTGTGTACAGCGTGTCCTAGGAAGTCAAAGGTTATTTCCCTTGTTGTACCTGACTTTATAGTAGATTTATTCTTTTAGTGGCAATAAAATGAAAATTCATCACAGTGGGAAATAGGAATTACAGGCTTCACTTACTGTTTTTATTCACAGTTACACAGAGCCCACTGATGTTGCAGCACTTACGTCCAGTGTTTTGTCTCTTCCTTAAGGAGACATGTCAGGGGTTTTGTCACAATTGCAGTAACCTGCCCAAGGTTTTTGTAAGGTGTTTCCAAACTTGTGATATAGTATAACAGGGTTTTTTTTTTTTTTAGAAGCCTTCTATGTTAGGGACTCTGCAGAAGTCTAGGCTGCCACATAGGCAGCAGGTGCAGGAGTGTTCCCTTTCCCACCTGCTAGGATAGAGACTGTGTGTAGCTAACGAGGAAATCACTTACAGTTCCCAGGGTTTACTCATTAAAGCTTTCAAGGTTAAGTCATATTGTTTGATTTTCAACAAAAACTCCTTTTGTTGTGAGGTGCATTTGGTTCCATGTAGCAGGATAAAGGATGTATAATGATAAAGACCGAGAGTGACTTAGTTTCCATCTCTGGGGCTTGGTTTCTTTAGCTATAAAGTGAGGACAGTGAAGTTTTCAGAGTCACGGAAGAGCTAGTTTAAGTGTTCATAAAGTGCCTGACATGTTCCTCTTACATTGTATATAGATCTGTTCAACATGCATTAAAGTATGTGGTAACTGGAAACTTATTTTGTTTTGAGGCAAGTCTCAAACTCATGGTTATCCTCCTGTGTTAGCCTCCTAAGTGCTGGGATTTCAAGTGTGAGCCGCAGTGCCCCATGTGTTGTTTATTTCCCTTAAGAGAGGTGGTCATGAATTTATTAATGACTTCTTTCTCCTTAGGAAAGAAAAATGATAGATAGGGGAGTTCAGGGGCTTATTCCTGACAGACCGCCCTTATACATTGCCTTACTATCCATTCTTTGAAGACAGACCTGCACTGACTCACTTTTTACTTTATATTTATACAGGTAAAATGTCTGATGGAAGATGTATGTTAAATATTTATTGCCTAAGCAACTAAATATGTTTCTGTCAGTGAGGGTTACAGAATTCACTTCTTAATGCTAGTTCTGGTTTCTAACAGTAGGTAAAGAATGTAGAAAACAAAGACTTGAAGCTCCCATGTGTGGAATGACTACAAAGTCTATTTCTATTAGAGTATAAGATAGTAATATTTTTATTTTTAAATTGTAATTTCTGATTTTGAATAGTGTTTTATGACAAGCATATATATATATCCACATATGTGTATATATATATATATCCACACATATATTTGTACTACATGCATATATATTATATATATGTAATATATACTTTGGAGTTTTTTCCCTTAAACTACTGTATAGTTTTATTGTAATTTAGGGTCTTAAGGAATTTTTCTGTATGTGGTATCTACAGCTTGTAGTTGAATTGAAGTGTAGGCTTCACTTAAAATTGTTGGACTCCATCAATTTAGTTAAAAAGAGCCAAAGATAACTGCCTCTATCTCTTGAGTAAAAAAATAGCAAATTACTGTAACCTCAAGATTTTGAATTAACTTTGTGTGTGTGTTTGTGTGTGTGTGTGTGTGTATGTGTGTGTGTGGTGCATGCATGTGACTGTGTGGGTATGTTGTGTTCGTGTGTGCATCAGGAGGCCCCAGCAGGAATTTAGATGTCTTGCTCTCTTTCCCTGACTTATCAGCTTGAGTGAAGGTCTCTCGTTGTACTGGAACCTTGTTATATAAGCCAGGTAGGCTGGCTGCTGGGCTCTCAGGACTCTGTCTCTCTTTCCAAAATGCTGGGATTAAAAGCATCCACAGCCATGCCTAGCTTTTTTGTGGAACTGAGACTCAAACTCAGGTCCTTATGCCTTAGTGTTAATATTTTACACTAACTTTGATAGTTAAGTATCTGATTTTAAAACTTGATTAAGAAGTAGCTCCTGCAAGTTTTAGTTGAGCTGAAATTAAATTAAATTTAGATGAAGCCGGGCGGTGGTGGCTCACGCCTTTAATCCCAGCACTTGGGAGGCAGAGGCAGGCGGATCTCTGTGAGTTCGAGACCAGCCTGGTCTACAAGAGCTAGTTCCA
>NW_004949158.1:155944-156854 GCF_000317375.1 Microtus ochrogaster
AAAAAAAAAAAAAAAAAAAAAAAAAATTTAGATGAATTTAAAATTCATCTCTTTCTCTTTTAAAGTTATTTTGTGTATGAGTATTATGTCTCCAAGACACATACATGCAGTGACTGTCCTTGGAAGTTCAGGAGAGTGCTGGATTCCCTGGAAGTAAAGTTGTGGATGGTTGTTAGCTGCCCTGTGGATGGTGGGAATTAAAGCCTGGTTACCTGGGAGACTGTATGTGTGAAGGTCAAAGGATCTCAAGTATCAGTCCTTGACTTTCACTTTGAGACAAGGTCTCTTGTTAGTCATGTGTATGTATGCCAGGGGATTCTCCTGTCTCTGTCTCCCACCTCACCATAGGAGTGATGGGTTTATATAGGTGTGTTCTGCATCTGGCTCTCCATAGGTTCTAGAGATCTGAATCAGATCCTCACACTCAAGCGGCAAACACCTTCTCCATTGAGCCATCATTCTACCTAGAATTTATCTCTTTAAAAGATTAATAGCAAGTTCGACAAACCAGAAGATTGAAAGAAAATCAAAAGATAATTTCATAAATATATACTTACTATGTGGCAAGGTTATTGTGACTTCCAGATTCTCGATTTTTCTTCTAAAAACATAACCAAATAGGAAAGGCCATCTCTTAGAGGCAACAGTGATTAATTTTAGAACTATCCGAAAGTTGAGGATGCAACAAAGACTCTAGAATTCTCATATTGATCTTAGATAAGTGGATTAACATAAAGAAATCTGCAGATTAAGCTACTTTAATATGAAATGATAGAAGATCAAGGCCCAGAAAGTTTTTTCTTTCATTCTCTGAAAAAATGTTTTTTGCTAAATTACATAATGTAGATACATAAAGGGATTTTTCTCTAGTGGATACATCACAATATTAAGAAATAGGACTGAGCTGGGC
>NW_004949158.1:156991-161615 GCF_000317375.1 Microtus ochrogaster
AAACCCTGTCTCGAAAAACCAAAAAAAAAAAAAAAAAAAAAAGAAATAGGACTGAAGAGGAACCTTTTAGCAGATGATAAATTCCAGCAGTATTTGGATCTCAGAGGAGAATGCCGAGTGGACAGCCAGCTTGCCCAACACCTTCCCGAGAATCTGGTGCCTTAATGCAGTTGATTTTGTCTGAGGCAAAGATGAGCTCTGGGCCTGAAAATAGGAATTGGTAAAGTTTGTATGCAGAAAAATTAGACCTCCATCCCCCAACACCTTAATACACAGCTATGCCCTCAGATAGGAAGTTCGGAATGTTTCCTTGGATAAAGTGCCTTGGAGAGTCTTCAGGGGAGGTGAAGTTAACTAAAAACCAAGATAATAAAGCCCTTTAGCTTAATCTGCAAACTCCCACCGAGAATCTTCCACCCTATACTCCCAAACAAGGAAAATTTTGGAGGATTCTTTGAGACTCCAGGAAAACTACCTCTGGTATTGACATATGGAGATTTTGTAAAGGAGGTGTTCAGCCTTAACTATTCTACCATGAAGCCCTGAGTCTGTAAGCTGTACTTTGGTAAATTAAAAACCAATGATAATGTGCACACATAGAAGGTAATTATAGCACACAGCTCGAGTTTCCCAAAGAATGGAACTCTATGAAGAGTGCTCAGAGAGGAGGTAGGACAGTGGCAGCCCCTCAGATGTTCCCATAGGCTTGGCAGTCACCTCAACAAAAGAAAGAAAACAGTTTATCTTTTACTCTTAAAAATAACTTTTTTAAAAATCATTTCTGTTTTTGTTTTGTTTTATCATAGGGCTTCAAAAACAAACCAAAAAAAATGGGCCACATAAAGCCAGACTTGATTGATGTTGACTTAATCAGAGGTGAGTTGGAAAATTGATTTTTCTATACATACTACGTATTTTCATTCTTTTTCTTTCCTCTCCCAACTTGACAAAATAGAGTTACTTGAGAAGAAACCTCAATTGAGGATTTCCCCTCTATCAGATTGGCTTGTGGACATGTCTTTGGGTATTTTTTGATTACTCATTGATGTGGGAGTGCCAGCTCACTTGAGAGATGCCACCCCTGGGCAGGTGGTCCTGGGTAAGAAGGCAGGCTGAGCGAGCCAAGGGAGCAGGCCAGTAAGCAGCACACCTCTATGGTCTTTAGTTCCAATCTCCAGCTTCCTTCCCCAAGTGATAAGGTGAAGTAAGCCCTTCCATCCCGAAGTTGCTATTGGTTAGTGCTCATTGCAGCAACAGAAACCAGACTAGTACTCTTCCCCACCCCACTCTTTCCTCTCTTCCTCCCTCCCTCAGCTCCCCCCTTTCCCCCACTTTTTGTCCTTGCTCTGTCTTTAAGCTTCAAGCTCAACTTCCCAAGTACTGGAATTGCAGGAAGGAAGTCCACCTCACCTAGTGTGTTACTATGTTATTTCATTCTGGTACTATAGAATAGTTTTAGGTATCTTCCATATATTGTGGCATAATTATTTTCAAAAGTAACATTTCTCCATTATCATTCAAGTTTTTGCACTTTGTTCCTTTGCTTAAATATTTTGTGGTTGTAAATAACATAGTTTTAGTAATGCTGAAAGGGAGATGACTTGGAGATTTATTGTTGTGTCATTTAGGAGAATGTATTGTTTGCCATTTAGGTGAGCCTGACTTGTTTTGAGCACCTGTTCTTGCGCCTGAGGTGAGAGCATCTCAGAAGTCTTGCCAGCATGTCATGTGCTGGTTTTTACCCCACACCCCATTTCTAATGTAAGGTGACAAGTGGGCATTAGTATGGTGCATATATGTGTTTCTTACGCATTTTAATAATGGTTATCTTTTGTTTATTGACTGCTTAAAGGCTCAACATTTGCCAAAGCCAAGCCTGAGATTCCATGGACATCCCTCACTCGGAAGGGGCTTGTTCGAGTGGTGTTTTTTCCGTTGTTCAGCAGTTGGTGGATTCAGGTTACCTCTCTCAGAATCTTTGTTTGGTTGCTGCTGCTTTACCTCATGCAAGGTAACTCAAGAATGGAGTAAACTGTGATTGCTTTTCTGTACTCAACAGAGGCGTGCTGTGCTCTCACCCTTTCATTAGGGTCTTTAAAGCAGGCCTTTCAGCCTTTTCCACTTGAATTCTTTTCCCTAAGAAATTTTTATGCCTGATGTCTTAGTTAGGGTTACTGTCTATTTCTATGATGAAAGACCATGACCAAAACCAAGTTGGGGAAGAAAGACTTTATTTCAGCTTACATGTCCACACCGTTCCATCACTGAAGGAAATCAGGACAGGAATTCATAGCAGGAACTTGGAGGCAGGAGCTGGTGCAGAGGTTGTGGAGTGCTGCTTACTGGCTTGCTCTCCATGACTTGTTTAGCCTATTTTCTTATAGAACCCAGGACCAACAGCCCAGGGACAACACCACCCACCATGGACTGGCCCTCCATCAATATCTAAGAAAATGCCCTACAGCAGGATCTCATGGGGCATTTTCCTAATCAAGATTTCTTCCTTTCAGATGATGCTATCTTGCCTCAAGTTGATGTAAATCTAGTCACCACACTGGACATATAGGTATATAAAATAAGTATATAAACCAAACATTTATTGCTAATAAGTCAGAAAGAAGGAATGGAGATTTGGCTCAGTGGTTAAGAGCACTAGTTCAGTTCCTAGCACCCAACTGTTCATACCTCTATGGGCAGCAAGCATAATGTGGCAAAAACATGCAGGCAAAATATGAAATAATAAAATAAATAAATGTAAAAAAATTATTTAGCCAGGCATGGTGGCCCACACCTTTAATGCCAGCACTCAGGAGGAAGGAGCAGGTGGATCTCTGTGAGTTCATAGCCAGCGTGGTTCCAAGCCAACTATAGTTACATGGTGAGACACTGTTGTAACTCCTCCTCCTCCACAAAAAACACCGCCCCCCCCCAAACCAACCAAATAAAAGCCCTACCAAAAGAAAATGGAAAAAGTCAGAAAGAAATTTATTATAAAACAATTCTTTGGTGGGTATATGCACATATAATTTTACAATGTATTAAAAATGAAAAAAAATTTTGTTGATATTTGATGAAAATCCTAGGCCTGAGATATATTGTTCTTATGTGAAGTAAATTGTTATAACCTACTTTTTTGGCTATCTTGTGTATTCTTCTTTATTTTGGGGGCCCTCTATGTAGGAAACAATGTCTAAATTGGTTAAAAGAATAAACTTATTAAAATAAAAAATGAAAGCCTATTGAATACTAATTAGATAGTTATGTTTATTAAATTTTACATAATTAATCTTGCACATATATATTATATGTTACAAAACATTTTTATTTATTTGAAAATTTCATATACATATATAGTTTGATCGTATCCCTCCCTCCATTCAACTCCCCCTTGATCCTCTTCAGTGCTTACCTCTTCCAATTTTATGTCTTTTTCTTCTTATTTAAAACCTGCTGAACCCAATCTAATCATTGCTGCCTTTATTGCCTAGGTCTGGGGCCATCCACTGGAGCACCGGCAAACTTTGTTTTGGTTAAATCACTTTCACCACATCTTCTCTCCTGTCTTCTCTCACCTCCCTACTGCACAAACCTCTCCGCTCCTTCCCCTCGTTCATATCTCAGGTGTTCTCCCACCTCCTCTAGTCAAGACCTCTTTCCTCTCCCTCCAGATGCAGGGACGAATTGTTAAATCTATGGAAAGTTATGAATAAAAAGTAAAAAGAGGATGGTGATAGAAATGAAAGAAGTAAAGATGCAAGAATAGGAGGGAAAGTATGAGGTGTGGCTGAAGAGCATGCTGAAGAATGCCTCACAGTAAACTGAGTGAAAACCACACACAGCAGGCCCGAGCAATACCACAGCAAAGCAGTACGAGACACATCTCAAGAGTAGAGTTAAAGTCATAGAGAATAAAAAGTTCAAGATGCCTGGATGAAATTCCATTTTGTATATGTATGGTGCTTGCTTTCTAGAGTTTATAGAAAATCTATCTCTATTCACAAATCTGCAGGGATGCAGTTAGTGAATATTTTGCTGTTAGCATGTTGGAGTTAGGTATCTCTTGGAAATTTAGCCTTGGTAGAATTTGTTGAAGATTCATCCAACAAGGATATTCATCCATTGGGTTAGTGCTAACTTTTTCTCCACCAGCAACTATTTCTCAATAACAGGAGAGTTACCATACATTAAAGTTTAAAAGAACTGTAAAATCGTTTGTAGTAGAAGTTCTGTAGATAATTTTGATATTACCCTACTTCTCATTTTTATTTATCTCATATATGCAATGGAAAGAAGCAATACAGCACAGTAGTTAATTCCTGGGTTCAAATCCCAGCTTTGGTACTTGCTTTCCAGATATCATTGGGCCTTGGGAAATACTTTTTCTTTGAGTCGAATAGTAATTCAGAACTGTCTTCTTG
Source organism: Microtus ochrogaster (assembly GCF_000317375.1). Lineage (NCBI taxonomy): Eukaryota > Metazoa > Chordata > Mammalia > Rodentia > Cricetidae > Microtus > Microtus ochrogaster. The sequence continues at coordinate 161,410 of NW_004949158.1, forward strand.
GAGGTTGGAGAGAGAACTCACAGTTAAAAGCACTTACTGCTCTTGCAGAGGACATGAGTTTGGTTCCCAGCACTCGTGTTGTGCATGCAGCTCACAGCCACTTGTAACACCAGCTTCAGAGCATCTGACACAGACACAGGTACACATTCACACACAATCACACACACATGCGCTCTCTCTCTCTCTCTCTCTCTCTCTCTCTCTCT
>NW_004949158.1:161715-176037 GCF_000317375.1 Microtus ochrogaster
TCTCTCTCTCTCTCTCTCTCTCTCTCTCTCTCTCTCTCTCTTACACATAAGTAAAAATAAATCTTAAAACACCTAAAACTGCCTGCTGCCTTGGCATCTGGTTATCCTGTGGTGGAAGCCCTTTATCATGCTACCAGTTTGTAGAATACTTCCAGTAGGTTTTTTTTTTTTTTAACTTATCCAGCAATCTGTGACTTTAATTTTTACTCAGCTAATGTCCAAGTGCATGATATCTAGGAAATTATTTATTTTTATTAGTCCTTTTAGAAACGACAGCTTGTGGAAGCAGCATGCATAATTACAAGAGTGTGCTTTTTAGTACTGTGCATTTTCAATCCTCTGCAGTAACAGCGATTGTGTTATATCTCATGATGCCTATTGTGAATGTGAGTGAAGTGCTCGGACCGCTGTGCCTTATGCTCCTCATGGGAACTGTCCACTGTCAGATCGTGTCGACTCAGATAGCCAGGCCGTCTGGGAACAATGGGAATAGGAGAAGAAGGTAAGGTGGGAGGTTGACGAGCGCTGGCCTTTCTTCTTGTTGCGTATTTGATTTGCACATGAGTGCTGCTTCACTTTCCCCTCGTGCTAGGAAGCCTTATTAACCTTTTGGTTCCATATGACCTCTTTCTCACTCAGTGCAGTATGTTCAAAAGGAAATTACTACTTTTTTTTTTAATGTTTCTTTTCTTTTTTGAGGAAGGGTTTCTTTGTAGCTTTGGAATTTTTCCTGGAACTAGCTGTTGTAGACCAGGCTGGTTTCAAACTCCCAGAGATCCGCCTCCCTCTGTCTCCTGAGTGCTGAGGTTAAAGACGTGAGCCACCACCACCAGCATTAGCATTATTTTCAGTAATAGTGGATGAACAAATAGATAGCACAGGACTTTGATCTTGACTCTGCTTTGTCCTTAAATCATAAAATGCCCTATGGTCGTTTGTCCTTGGTGTATGAGTCTAACTATGTTTGATTTCAGGAAATAGTTTGTTAGCATAATTTTCAGAAGGCATGTTATTGGCATAAATAGAAAAGGTCTTGAATAATCTGAAATTATTGAAATTTTTTTTTTAGAAAATTACGAAAAGCTGTAAATGGTGACGGGAGCCGAGACAATGGAAACAGCTCCTCTGGTAAAGTCAGAGGAGCAGAAGCTCTAGAGTCCGCACCCAGCGTTGGTGGGTTTTGGGGGACTCTCTTTGGCAACAGGTGGGAGTCTCTTTTATTGGAATTTTACTTGATTTTGTGTTCCCTTTACTGTTGGCAGGGTCTGTATGATAATTGGGCTGTAGATGTAAATAGGGTGAGCTTGGTTTATAGTTTTGTGAGTTTTAAGGGTCTGCAAAGACTTGTTCACTCAAACTATTATCTCTACTGTCTCTCATGTTATCTATAAAACTAGTACAGCTCTCAGCATTTCATTGCATTTGATTTTAATGACTTTTTAGACCACAGTTGCAAAAAGCTCCCTGAAAGGCTAAAGGCCTTAACCAACATTTTACAGAAAAGTGAATTGAAAAAAGATGGGGGTTCTTAGAGAGAGTTGATACCCATGAGGAATGGGATGTGGTGAGAAGCCTGATGTTGGTGGATGGTAGGATAGAAAGACAAATGGATTAAAGATAAACTTGAACTCATTTGTAATTATGCAGGTCATAAGAGCACCAGTGTGATGACTCAGGCACTTGTTTTTTCTTATATTAAGGATGGTGAGTTTAAAAATAAATCTCCTTTTTGAATGTGAACTATGTTCACACATTGTTCTAGAGATGTATTCACTCCCCTTATTACTTTTTTGGTTCCATGTGACATTTTTTTTTCACTCAGTACAGTATGTTTAAAAGGACACTTACTACTTTTTTGTTAGCATTTATTTTTAGAAATGGTTTTGAAAAAGTATTCTCTGGCTGGGGTATAGATACATCAGTGTAGGGCACTTGCCTAGTGTGAACATGTGTGAGGCCTGGGTTCTGCATCATCCTCTGAAAAAAGAGAAGAGGTGAGGGAAAGGAAGAGAAACATTCTCTCTCTTTTTCTTTTCTTCTTTCTTTTGAAATGTTTGAATTATGTTGGATACTGTGTGGTCCATGTCCTAAGTGATTGTCGTAGTCAGAAGGGAGTAGTAGGAAGGTGAAGTCACAGAAAGGTAAACTCCTTCTGGGTTATTGCATCTGGCATGAAGCTTAGCAGACATTACATAGTCACATAGCTTAGTGGATAGAGTAAGGGTTAAGGTACTGAAGCATGGTTATTGTTTAAGACAGCGAATATTATAGACAGGTACTGTGAAGCGCATTGATGGGCAGTATGAGATGGAAATGGGCGTTCCTTTGGAGAGGTGAGCAGAGAGAGATTTATCTTTAAGAGTGGGTGAATATTTTGCCCTTGAATACCGTTCACAAGGTAGAGATCTGAACAATACAATTTCTGAATTTTCTTGACTTTCAGAGTAATATATTATACTCCATAGAAGAAAGTTTTGTTTCATGAAAGATACTGCTCTCAGAAAAATAATTAGTAACTTTTTTCTTTTTTAAAAAATAGGATTAAAAGGGTGAAATTAGTATCTAACAAAGGGACTGAAACTGACAATGACACAGGCTGTTTCCATCCTATCATTAAGAAGAGACAGGGTCGACCAGAGATCAGAATGTGGCAAGCAAGAGAGAAAGCGAAGGTTTCGGATGGAGAAAAGTGCCGTAGGGTAAGATCTAGATGGGCATAACAGTATCTTTTTTGTCCTATGTAAAATTTTCCTGTTCTGAGACTGTGTTAGAGACATAAACTATATACTCATAGGTGTGTAAGGTTGTCAACAAACCGTAAGTAAGTAAACAAGGAAATGCTACAGGCAGATTGGAACTTATGCGCCAATATGAGAACTTACTGTTTCCGCTACTAGCAGCCTTCATGGTGGGTGGCAGCTTGCAAGAACACAGAGCAGTGTAGAGAGACCTACAGTCAGTTTAGTAAGGGTTTGGGAAATTTCTAGGTCTAATGTAGGTGGTTTGTTCTATGTCTAAAGCTACATACTTTTGTTTTGTCATTTTGAATTTTTTTTTTTTTAGTTTTGAACTGAGGCATTTAATACTTATTTTATTAAGGTTTATTCCTGGGCATTTTATTTTTTAAAGAAATATAATATTTTTATTTATTCTTTGAGGATTTGATGTGTGTACATAATAATATTTTGAGTATATCTAACCCCCTTGCCCATATCTCCCTCCTAGCTTTATGTCATCATCTCCGTCCTCTTCTTTTGTACCAAGTCCAATTAGTACTGCCAATGTGAACATGGGCATAGGCACGTGAATAACATCCCAGAGACCATAGCCCTAGAGAAAATAGGCCTTCTTTCCAGCAGCCATCATCTACAGGAAGCTTGTCAGCTAATGTCCCTCCCACATTATGCTAGAGTGTTGACTGTTTTGATCTTGGGCATCGCCACAGCTGCTATGAGTTAACAAGTATAGTGTTCCTGTCATGTCCAGAAGATACTGTTTTGCTGTAGTCCTCTCTGACCTCTGGCTCTAAGCCTCTTTCTGCCTTCTCTTCAGTAATGGTCCCTGAGCCTTGAGGGGAGGGTGGTGTGATATAGATAGTCCATTTATGGCTGTACTCGCCACAGACACTTAGTCTGCTTTGACCATTTATGAGTCTGTATTAACAGATGTCCATTGGAAAAGGAAGCTTTTCTGATGAGGACTGACAACTTCACTAATTTTAGGTATAGAGATATTTAGAAGGCAATTTGATACTGTGTCCACTTAGGAAAATAATAAGGTCCTTTGAGCTCCCCATCTATAGAATTTTGTACACAGGATTATAGTACTAGACTAGAATTCTCTTCTGAGGAGTGGGCTTTAAATTCAATCAGAAACCAGTAGGTTGTTCCCATAATATCCATACCAGTATTGCAGTAGGCAAATCTTGCCGGATCAGTTGTTGTGGTTCTCAGGGTGCTCAGTTGGGCAAGACTCTTGATGACTTTTCTGTCTTAGAAGCCTACATAGCACCTTCTGTGAGCTAGTTAATAAGGAGTAAGATCAGGTCAGTACCAGATGGAGTTCTTCAAGTCCTGTGACCAAAGTGCATTGTTTCTTAAGCAGTAGGGTCCAACCATCAAGTTTTGTCCCCCAACAACAACTTGAAGGGAGGAATGTCAAACCTGGCACTGGGCTCATTGTTTGATGAGAACCGAGGCTTCTGGGAGGTTTATGAACCTCCTCATGAAGGGTAACTCCATTTAGGCTGATCATGTCATCAAAATTGGTTATTATTTTAGGTTGCTTGTAACAGGTTTCCATATAGCTTTTCCAGATATCTTTGGATATGCTTACCCTCATCCCACTCCTCCTCTGTCCTAGTCTCCCATCAGTCTGGTAGTTATTAACCCATCACTGCAGGCAGGCATTGCTCTGAGTGTCTTACAAGTATAGTGACTTCCTTGTTTACAACAGCCCTGTGAGCTAGGTACTTTGTGTTTGACTTTTGAGATGAGGACGCTGAGCCTCAGTCTCTAGCTGGGAGCTGTGACAGAGGAGGTGTAGGGTTTGACTTGAGCCTGCACTGGAACTTGTCATCGCACAGCCTCGCTTTTCGGCTGCAGAAATGCAAGTGCACAGTTTTCTTAATTTTGAAATTTTAAAAATGTTGACATTAAAATAATGTTGAGATCAAGTAATAAGTAAACTTGTTTGGGTTTAATTTCCTTTCATCTCTTGGAAACCATTCTGTGAATTTTGCTTTTACATGGACAACTTCCTGGAGTGTTTTTTTGCTGTCCATTGTGAGATACTGTTTCTCTTGTAGGAGGCGTATAGACGTTTGGGTAATGGAATTTCAGATGATCTGTCAAGCGAGGAGGACTGTGAAGCTCGGACACAGATGATATTATTGCGTAGGAGTGTGGAAGGGGCATCAAGTGACAATGGTTGTGAAGTTAAGAATAGAAAATCAATACTTTCAAGGCACCTAAACTCTCAGGTAATTTTCTCTTTTGTCTACAAAGCTTGGATGTTAGTGCCAGAAACACTGGATAGCAGCAAGATATTTACAAGTTTTCCTGTTGTTTGTTGGTTTGCTTTTGGCAGGTAAAGAAAACCACAACAAGATGGTGTCATATAGTACGGGATTCAGATAGTCTGGCTGAATCAGAATTTGAATCAGCAGCCTTCAGCCAGGTAAAGCATTCTTTTGTAAGAGCGGAATTTGAGATGTCTTCTTATGTGTAATGACTTTATCTGTTCCTTTCTTTTGACTCTGTAAAGTTTGTGTTTAGTTCGCTTCCAGTTCTGTTGACTCAATTTGAGATAACTGCTCACCCCTAGAAAGGAAATAAAATGTTTTTTTCATTTTTTTTCTAATCTTCAAAGTATCAAAGATGGGCTGGAGAGATTGCTCAGTGGTTAAGACATTTACTGATCTTTCAGAGGACCTGGGTTTAATTCCTAGCACCCACATTGTGGCTCACAACTACCCATAACTCCAGTTGCAGGGATCTTTTGCCCTCATTGATCCCTGTTGGCATCAGGGTTCCAGGCATGCGTGTGTTGCACATACATACATGCAGGCAAAGCACGTATACATATAAAATAAAAGAAGCAAAGCTTTAGATGTGGCATAGGTGCTGCTCAGGAGGATAGTTATTTTGGCCGTGGAGATGGTTCATTTGGTATGCTTGCCTCATATGCATGGGGCCTGAATTTAATCCCCAGAGTCCATGTTAAAAAAAAGAAAAAGCTGGCCATGGTAGCACATGCTTGTAATGCCAGGAATGGGGAGGCAGAGCCAGGTGGATTTCTGGACTCTAGTCACACGTGCATACATACATAGAGGGAAAGGGAGAGAGGGGAAAAGAGAGAAAGAGAAGAGACTTACTAAATTGGTTTTTAAATTTTTTAAAAATGTATTTATATGTATAAGTGTTTTGTTCATGTGTATGATTTTGCACCACATGTGTGCCTGCATATGTCATAAAAGAACATCAGATCCCTTGGAACTAGAGTTAGGAATTGCCATGTGGGTACTGAGAATCCAGCCCGCATCCTCTGCAAGAACAAGTGCTTTTAACCATTGAGCCATCTCTCCAGTCTGGTTTCTGAAGTGATATGGTTGCTTAATACTCATTTGGCATATGGAGTTTTATCTTCAGTGGGGTTGGCACATCTGAAGACAGACTTTAGCAGAGGGACCTCTAAAAGGCAGGAACAGTGGAGTCTGATTTTGAGAGTGCAGGGGCATGTTTGAACATGATCTTTATAGGTGAGCATAGTTAGATGGTGCTGTGGTTTTGCTGTGTTTGACCAGGCAATTGGGGTTATGGAAAAAGTTTCATATTTCCTTTTGTACTGCTAGTGTATTACACCATCTCTGATTTTCTCTGCCAGGTTATTTTTGAACATACTTGGGCTGGGCCCTGAACAAAACAAGCTCTTCTGTTAAGCTCAGAGTGTCTCAAAAGTCTTAGTCTGGTATCTGGGCAGGTCCTTAGGGTGTGTGTCCAGGAATCACTCAACACATAGTGCATCTAAGTTGAATAGTCAAATGTTTTGGTAGTAGCTACGTAGAGGAAATTTTTTTAAAGTCCCACTCTGCCAGGTAGTCTCTAAAGGAACAGAACTGATAGCATGCATATATATAATGCATACATTTATATGTATTTCCATAATATATAAGTATATGTGTATGTAGTAGATATATGTGTGGTATATATGTGTATATATGTAGATACATGCATGTATGTATATATACACATATATGGTATATAGGGGATTTCTTAAGACTGGCTTATAGACTGTGGTCTGAGTAGTTCATCAATGACTGTCTTATGACAGCAAGACTGAGAATCTGGTGGTTGTTCCATCCATATGGCTGGATGCCTCAGCAGTCCCAGTTCGATGCTGGAATCTGAAGGAATACTGAAGGGCTTTCTGGTCTTCCATCTGTGTTAAAATTCCAAAGATGCTGGATTTAAGAGCAGCTGCAGCAACAGAATAGATGGACTTGACAGAGTGAAGGAAGCAGGAAAAGGCAAGACTTCCTCCTTTTACCTGGGCTGCCATTAGGTGATGTGGCCCAGATTCAGGATGAGTCCCCCTGCTTCACTTAATCTGATTAAGAAAATCCCTCACAGGAGTGCCCAGAATCTTGGGTTTTAGTTGATTCCATGTGTAGTCACGTTGACAATCAAGAGTCACTGGAGTTTAACATTTAAGTATTAAGTTGCATTATCATGTTTATTATATGATGCCTTGGACATTAGCAAAGACATGGTGATCAACTTATGAAACCTTGCCAGCCATCGCCAGGAGTGATTCGTTTTAATTGTGTTTCAGTATAATTCTGAAATTTATGTATTTTCCGTTTTTTGTTTTCCTTTAAAGGGTTCTAGGTCTGGTGTGAGTGTTGGCTCTCGGAGTCTTAACTTGTCAAGAAGAGACTCAGAAAGCACCCGCCATGACTCAGAGACCGAAGATATGTTATGGGATGACCTTCTCCATGGCCCAGAGTGCCGGTCATCTGTCACCAGTGACAGTGAGGGGACTCATGTAAATACCCTTCATTCAGGGACGAAACGTGACCCCAAAGAAGATGTTTTTCAGCAGGTACATGAGGATAACTATTAAAACAGTGTGGTAGTTAGTGTTTGCCAACTTGACAAAAACTACAGTCACCTAGGAAGAGTGACTCAGTTGTGGAATTGCTCCATCAGACTGGTCTATGTGCAAGTCTGGGACATTTTCTTGTTTGCTTATTGATGTGCGAGGGCACTGTGAGCTGTGCCATCTCTGAGTTGGGAGGTCTGGGTCACAGAAGGAAGGTATCAGAGCCAGCCAGTAAGCAGCACTTCTGCATGGTGCCTGCTTTGCTTCTTTGGAGTCCCTGCTCTTACTTTCCTCAGTTTTGAACTGTGACCTGGGAGTTTTAAGGTGAGATAAACCCTTTCCTTCCCAAGTTGCTTTTGTTCAGTGTTTTACCATGGCAACAGAAAAAGAACTAGAACAGATAGCTGATACTTCCTCCATTCTTAGCATTTGTCAGCCACTGTATCATGGTATTTAACTTGACAGCAGTCTTCTAAGGGTACTGTTGTCATCCACAGGTTAGAGATGGGGAAGTTGAGCATAGCTTGTAAGAGAGAATGTTGAGATGAGAACCTGAGAATACTCAGCAGTTGCTTGACCTGAATTTCTCTTCCTAATACTTTTCTCATTTTCCTTCAATGATCTTTACTGTTCTTTTTCCCTGAGTGGCATTGTTTGATTTGGTACTCTGTTTTATGATATATTGAATTTCATGTTTCATAAAAATTATGCAGAAATGGTATTGCTTTTTTCTCTTCTAAGCACAAATCAAGTGATAGTTTTGATCTCGGGTTTGATTTTAGTCTAGATTCCTTAGAAGATACTTGATTTCATTCTACATCTGTAGAATTTATTTGTAGCCACTTGTCACATGCTAAAATAGTTTTAGGAATACTGCGAGGAAGCTAGAGTAATGCATGGCAAGAATGTGAGCCTCCTCAGGGCCAGTGCACCTCCGCTGAATCCCTGGGGCTGGTGCTTGTGTGTCCCCGTTGCCAGTTCTCATGGCAGTCTTTTTTTTTGTTTTTTTGTTTTTGGAGACAGGGTTTCTCTGTGGCTTTGGAGCCTGTCCTGGAACTAGCTCTGTAGACCAGGCTGGTCTCGAACTCACAGAGATCCGCCTGCCTCTGCCTCCCGAGTGCTGGGATTAAAGGTGTGTGCCACCACCGCCCGACCATCTCATGGCAGTCTTGAATGGCTAATAATTCTAATAATTCTTGGGTTTTTATGCTTTTGCCTCTTTCAAAACTGCCTTGCATATAGCAGTGGGTATTTTTTGTTGTTGTTGTTATTGTTCTGTTTTGTTTTTATTGCCAATGAAGACATGGAAAAGGTTTGACATTTATGTTTGGACTTCTGGGAAGCAATAATTCTTTTATTTGCTCTAACACAGCTTCATTCCTTACCTGCTTGGTACATGTGTGCTGTAACTCAGCTGACCTCTTGCTGGTGTTTGAAGCACCAGCCCACTTGTGCTTCTGGACCTCTGCACACCATCTCTTTGTCATCTGGGAAGCACCTTTGCCCTTTGGCTTACTCCTCATTTTCTAGACAGGTCTTGGTTGAAGTTCTGGGCTCCTTTGGAATCCTTTGCTGTGCACTTCTCAAGCATGCGCTCTTTTCCTCGGCATGCTATCTAGTGACTTTGTGTCTCCTTTAGTAATCTTTAAGTGACTAGATGGCAAGGCCATGTGTCCTTTTGCCCTGTAGCTCAGGCTAGCTTGGCATTTGCTATATAGCCCAGTTTGGCCTCAAGCTTGCTATCCTCTGCTTCAGCTTCCTGAGTCCTAGAGTACAGGCATGCAGTGCTGCAGTGTATCCTGACTTGAAGCATGGCCTGCAGCAGGTACTTGATGGATACTGACAACAGACGATGTATATAGTGAATACATCAGTGAAATCAGTAAATGTTCATCATCTTTATGTGGTATAAAAAGAAGTCATCCATATGTCCTCCCTTTCTAGCAGATACCTGCCATGTGCTCCTGTTCTAGAAGCTTCACTTTAGTTTGTGGGCACAATGGTATGGATGATACACTCTCTGATTTCAGAGCAAAATTGGGCTCAAGGGTGTGGTAAGGACCAGTTGGAGAAAAGACTCTTGAAGTGATACCCGTCAATAAGACAGTCCCAGCAGAGGAGAGTGGGGATGGTGTCATGGTGACTACCATTTCTGTCTTTGGGCCGTTATGTTTTTTCCTGTCCTTAAGGCCTCAAAATATCCCAGCTGTTGTATGGTCTCCTCACTTTCTGCTACTCTTGGTACAGTCTGTGGCTCTAGAGGTGCTTTCCTTTATACCGTGCCCTTCATACCTTTAGAGAGCCAGTGACCTTGGACATCCAGGATCCTAGCTCTCCCAGATGAGACTACCACATAGGTCTTTCTCAGAGTGATGGGTTTTGAGATAGAGAATGAATGTATTGATAAAACTAAACCCTGGATTCTGGGAGCTGGATAGAAGAACTATCAGGAAAGATGGAATGGATAGAGACTGGTTTGTATCTTTCTTCCTAGAACCATTTATTCTGGCTTCAGAATTCAAGTCCTGCCTCTGAGCGAGTTAGTGCAATAATCTGGGAAGGAAATGAGTGCAAAAAGATGGACATGTCTGTTTTGGAGATAAGCGGCATCATCATGAGCAGGGTAAGAGTATGTGCTTCTGATTTCTTGAAAACACACTCACAGAATGGGCTGTTCAGTGAGATCTATTTAACAGCACTAGCTAGTTTTATGTCAACTTGACCCAAGCCAAAGTCATCTGAGAAGAGGGAATGAACTCAATTAAGAAAATACCTCCATAAAATCCTGCTGTAGGGCATTTTCTTAGTCATTATTTGGGAGGGCCCAGCCCATGGTGGATGGTGTTAATCCCTGAGCTGATGGTCCTGGGTTCTCTAAGAAAGCAGGCTGAGCAAGCAACGAGGAGCAAACCAGTAAGCAACACCCCTCCATGGCCTCTGCATCAGCTCCTGCCTCCTGTCCTGACTTCCCTGGAAGTATAAGGGGAAGTAAACCCTTTCTTCTGCATTTTGCTTTTGGTCATGTTGTTTCATCACAGCAATAGTAACCCCAACTTGTAACTTCGATTTGGAAACAGATTTTGAAGTAGTCTTTTGTTGGTGGACTTTACACTTTGCATCATTAGATGCTCAGGTTTGCTCTGCTGTCATTCCTTACTGACTGAGCCTAGTTTGTAGCAAGTCTTGAGTCTGTTGACATCATCCCCTCTTTGGTGCTGGAGATTGAAACCAGGGCCTCTGACATGCTTAGCTCTAATGCCAGACCAAATCTTTGTCATCTTTTGTGTATTCCTTTTAAGATTCATCTTTAATATTCTAAATTGTATTTGATAAATACTTCTGGTACTTATACTCCCTTTCCCTGTGTAGTACTGATGGACATTTTAAATCGGGTTTCAGGTCAATGCTTACCAGCAAGGAGTCGGCTATCAGATGCTGGGGAACGCCGTCACCATTGGCTTAGCATTTTTCCCATTTTTATATCGGCTTTTCAGAGAGAAGAGTTTTGACCAACTAAAGTCCATCTCAGCAGAGGAGGTTCTGACCCTCTTCTGTGGTGCACCACCTGTCACACCTGTTGTTATTTTGTCTATAATTAATTTTTTTGAAAGACTATGTCTTACTTGGATGTTTTTTTTCATGATGTGTGTGGCAGAGAGAACATATAAACAGGTGAGTGGACAGACAGACAACATTTGGCCCCTCTGCCTCCATTTATCACTCCATTGAGTCATTTTATTCCTTTGACTTTGAGACTTTTACATTTAATATTCATATTTTTGACATTTGAAAAACATGTTATAATCTGAAATCTTTAAAAATATTTTAATATTCTGTTTTTTGGCGGCTTCATATTTTGATCAACTCACCCGTTACGCTCTCTTATCTTCCCCTCTCACTCCTGCAGGTCCCCTTTTCTTCTCACCACGTCTCCTCTCCATCCTTTTTTCAAATGGCCTGAGTTTTATTAGGTTGTTTGCATGAGTGTGGGTATGGGGTTATTAACTAGAGGGAGACAACTCAGTAGGTACACCACAGATGAAAAACGCCCATCCCTGCTCTCCTCTTGTCCGGTCTTATGCAGCCATGAGTGCAACAGCCATGTCATGTGAAGTTTTGCTGAAGCCTGTGTGTAGAAACAAGTAGTGTGTGTTATTGACTGCTCAGCATCAGGGCCTTGCATTTTATCCATAGCAGTACAGTGTCAGAGTCATAATAGTTTTGTAAAATGGCCAAGGAAAGAAATGGACTGAAATATGATGAGTTTTATGTATCGAGGATTTCCTATATTGGGGATGTGCACAAGGAATGTAATATCTGACTGGAAATACAATTCTGGAGTCAGCTAGAATTGTGTATGAACATTAGCAGCTGGGAAAGTTTAGGATTCATTAAAATTTCCAAAGAATATTCCTTGCATGCATTGAGAATGTGCCGTATTTGGAAGATGTGCTTCATTGTAGGATGGGCTTTGAAGTGGACACTGCTATCCTGGGGAACTACTGGATAAGAATTTTGATCTTGTGTTAACACTTTAAATATACCAGGAATACTATTGATGGTTATTGAACATGCACTGCGACAATGTAAATTTTATTTTGTAATTTTTTTTACATCTCCTTTAGAGATTTTTATTTGCAAAACTCTTCAGCCATATTACTTCTGCCAGGAAAGCCAGAAAATATGAAATACCTCATTTCAGACTTAAAAAGGTGGAGAACATTAAAATATGGTTATCACTGCGTTCCTATCTAAAGGTGAGCTGTTGGATTAATTATGGGATACTTGCAGGGCTGTGGAAAACATATGCATTGATGATTGTGGCCACAGTTGCTAAGTATGAGGGGATTTCTTGTCACTGGTCATTCAGTGGCAGTCAGAGTTGCTGGATGCCATGTGAGACATGGTGTACTGAAGACAGTAATGGCATGTAAGGAAAGGAAGAGGAAGAGAAGAACTGCTGCCTGAGACAAAGAGCTAGGAATTACATGCCTTTCTGGTCAGGAAAGATCCTCTAAGGCTGAAAATATGTTAATGAATCAACCTCTTAATTTGGAAAAACATGGCTTTTAGTGTTTCAACTAGATGCCTGAAATGTGTTAAAATGCTCTGTCAAAGCTAATTGTGTGAGGCTGTTGCTGTCTGGTCATATCTAAAACATTAACATGTGCTTTGCTCCACAGAGGCGGGGTCCACAGCGCTCAGTGGATGTGGTTGTGTCATCTGTCTTCCTGCTGACACTTTCAATTGCTTTCATTTGTTGTGCACAGGTAAAGGGTTCCTGTCTGTTTTAATGTAAGGGTAATTCTCTGCAGTGCCCACTTTGTTTTAGAGCAGGCTGCCGTGGGTTTTAAATGTGTCTACACTCCTTTGATAGTCTGGACACCTGTTACTATTTTTTTGACTTTTGAAGTAGGAGTGTTGAAAACTTAGATGAACTTAAACCTTGGCTGTAAAGCTGTCACACTGATAGATGTAAGTAGTGTTTACCCACATTCTTCCTTCAGCATCGTTCGCTCTCTCTCTCAGGAGACTGACCCTTCTCATTCATTTATTGCTTATCTGTTTATTAAATTATGGGCTGATGTGTCCTTGATTTTACCTAGTGGGTTTATAATCTGTTATCTGTTAGTTTTGCTGTCTGAATTGTCCCACATTTACTTTCTTTATAAGCACTTTTATTCTTTCTGTATTGTAAGACGTTACAGGCTTATCACATATCTTCCCAGTTGGTGAGTGGTAACTACAGTGGTCAGAGAACAGACTCAACTGTATTCAGTTCTTTAAAATGGGTAGAGGCTTCTTTTATTCCCTGGCATTGCTTCGTTTTATTAAATCTTTCATTATCCCTTCGGATCATGTCTGCCAGTGCTGAGAGCAATGTTCTCTAAATACTGTTTTCTCTATGCATACAGTTTACATTTGTTCAAGGCACATATTCAGTTTGGGATTGCTTTTTGTTCTTGGTGGAGGTGTGCTTGAACTCATGATTGTGGAGCTGTTTGTTGCCATTTATACTTTAAGCATTTCTTTTCCTTGCTTGCTTGAGACACATTCTTATTATATAAATCAGAATAGCCTCAAATGGTGGCAGATGTCTATAACCCCAGCAGTGAGAGAGGCAAGGAGGAGGATCAGGAGTTCAGAGAGGCCGTCCTTAATTATATAGCCTGGGCTGTGTGAGTCCCAAAGACTGAAGTCCGGGTTAGTGGCAGGTAGCCGTATTTGCTAAGCCATCTTGCCAGCCCCTGGTTACCTGTTTCTTATACAATGTCATAGTCTTAGTCTTTTGTAGTACCTGATCTATTTAAGTATAAAATAATTGTTGTAACTACAGATACTGTTTGCTTCCCATTTGGCTTACCTGTTATTTTCTTCTCAGTCTTTTGTTTATTGATATTAATATTCCATTTTGTCTTCTCTGTTGTTTCTACTTTTGTTTACTATTGTCTGAGTAGTGACCTCAGAAATTAGCTTAGTGTAAGGTCTAATTAAATGGTTGGTTCAGTTTAGTCTAATGCATAGTTTCCTTGATAATGACAGGATTTTTTTTTAAAAAAAATATTTATGTGTATGGGTGTTTTGCCTGTATATATGTCTGTGTATCACATCTGGAATCTTTTTTTTTTATTGAGAAAAGGAAAAAAAAAAAGTATCCGCCTCCTCCCAGCCTCCCATTTCCCTCCCCCTCCTCCCACCTTTCTCCCCCTCCCCCAAACT
>NW_004949158.1:176137-225936 GCF_000317375.1 Microtus ochrogaster
CCAGTCCATAGAGCAGTCAGGGTTCCCTGCCCTGTGGAAAGTCCAAGGTCTGCCCCCCTCCGTCCATGTCTAGGAAGGTGAACAACCAAACTGGCTAGGCTCCCACAAAGCCAGAACACGAAGTAGGGTCAAAACCCGTGCCATTGTCCTTGGCTTCTCATCAGCCCTCATTGTTCGCCATGTTCAGAGAGTCCGGTTTTATCCCATGTTTTCTCAGTCACAGTCCAGCTGGCCTTGGTGAGCTCCCAATAGATCAGCCCCACTGTCTCAGTGGATGGGTGCGCCCCTCGTGGTCCTGACTTCCTTGCTTGAATCTTAAAGCGGGCATTGAATCTCCTGGAACTGGAATTACAGTCGTGAGCTGTTATGTGGTCAAAAGAATTGAACTGTTATCCTCTAGAAGAGCATCCAATGCTCTTAACCAATGAGTCATCTCTCTACCCCTAATGACAAGGTCTTAGAGCACTTTATTTCATTTATCCATCCTTTTGTGTCATTATCTGTTATTTAATATTTATACAAATATATTTAAGGCTGAAAAGCTGTAATCATTATTACTTTGTGTAGCTGGTAACTTCTTGGCTGCAGCTGCACACCCCATTGCCTATTCATGTCTGTTTCAGGACTGTCTCCTGCCTGAGTCTCTTCCTTAGTGCTCTGTCAGTCCTGGTTTGCTGCAGATGAGTTCTTTCCCAGTTTGCTCATTTGAAATGTCTTTTTTTTTTCTTTTAGTTTTTTGAGACAGGGCCTCATGTATCATGTAGTTCTGGCTGACCTCCAGTTTACTATGTAGATGAGGATAACCTTGAACTTCTGATACTCCTGCCTCTACTTTCCAAGTATTGGGATTACAGGTGGGTGCCCCCAGTTAACCCCCCTTTAATTTTGGAAAGATATTGTTTGGTGGGAATAGAATCCTAGGTTGCCAGCTAGTTGTTTTTTCCCCCGTCTTCCCTTTTTTCTTTTCAGTTCTTCTAGGATTTTGTTATCCTTTTTTTTTCTTCGAGACAAAGCCTCAGTATTTAGTCCTTGCTGGTATGAAGCTCCCTTTGTAGAGAAGGCTGGCCTTGAACTCACAGAGCTCCCACCTAGGTCTGATTAAAGGCCTATGTCACCACACCTGACTCTGGGTGGTCTGTAACATTCAGCTGTGATTTGTGGAATTGTGTAAGGCTCATCTTTCTTAAAGGGCCCAGTAGCTGCTTCCAGGTGTGACTTTCCTAATCCTGGTTATAGCTGATTGACAATAGTGACCTCAGCCCAGACTTAGTTAAAGAGCTTTGCTCTTTCAGAATCAGAGTTAAGAACCTGAGATATTGGTGACAGGTTTTAGAGAGATCAGGAGCGGTCCCTCTGGCCATGGGAATCAATGACAAACCAAGGCTGGCATTAGTGGAAGCTCATGGGGTCAGGAGGGATGGGAAGAATTTGTGCAGCTGGTTGGTGACTTCCTGCTTGCCTGCTTATTACACATCTGCATCTGGCTTCTGCCAGAGTTCTCTGGATAGTTCTTCAAGAAATTATTCTAACTTTCCTGAGTGAAGAGTTTTTTTTTTTTTTTTTTTAACTTTGAAGTCAAATTTTAAAGCAATGAAGTCTGAAGTCACGGTAGGCACTCAGTGCAGCTGTGCTGCTGTGTTATAATCTGACTCCTAAAATGGACTGGCCTGAGTGAGGGCCATTACTGCTGGAGCTCCTTAGACAGATGCAGTTCATACTCTCAGTAGTGGCCACCATGTCCCTGTGAGCACACTGGTGATCCAAGGAGCCAGAAGTTCATCATTTCTTACCTTTGTTCCTTGTAGACCTTTGCCATCTTTCATGAACAGAAAAAAAAACCTAGAAAACTTGGAGAAATACATAATGACTAAGTAAATAAAATAATACTTATGAATATTTAACTTTTCTCCTTTGAATCTTCAAACTGTGGGTTACTATAATATTTTAAAATTGACACAGGAATAAATCTGTGATGTTAAGACAACTCCTGAGCTTTTCCTGGTCTTTTGATAGGTTCTTCAAGGTCACAAAACCTTCCTGAATGATGCTTACAACTGGGAGTTCCTGATCTGGGAAACAGCACTGTTGCTTTTCTTGCTTCGCCTGGCCTCGCTGGGGTCGGAAACCAACAAGAAATACAGCAACGTTTCCATCCTGCTCACGGAACAGGTATTGGTGGGTCCTCCCAGCTTGATCAGTGGTCACAGGTTACACTGTGGTGTTGTGTTGGGGCTGGAGCTGCCTCCCTAGCTGTGACCTCACGTCACATCACTGTGACCACTCGAATTATCTTTCTCACTGCATGGAAATGAGTTTGACACCTTATCTCCTGCCAAGGACTGGGAGGATGAAGAGCTAATGGGCTGGAAGCACTTGCTATTGGTAGTAAGGGAACATGTGAACACAGACTAAGATTGACAGATGCTTCTGTGACTATGGAGTGATAAAAATGCATTTTCTTGGTTAATTTTGATTTTTAAGTTCAAGTTTGCCATAAGTAAAAATACTTGGGATAATTTGTTTTTGTTTTTTATTTTTTTAGCCTCAGATTCATAGTGGATAATTCTTCCTTTAGGGGAAAAATAAGGAATTAGTAAGTTAAAACAATTCTTTTTTTCTCTCCATAAATGTTTATTGAAGATATTAAATTACTTGGGGGATCCTGAGAAGAGTAAGAATTCTTTAAATTCAAGGAATTTGAATGCTGATTTTCCCTAAGTAGCTTTTCTTTATCAAAGAGGTGGTGCTAGCAGTGGTTCTCAACCTGTGGGTCACTACCTCTCTGGAGTTAGAGACCCTTTCACAGGGGTTGCCTAAGCCACCAAAAGCACATTACTATTCTTAACAGTAGTGAAAATCAGTTATGAGGTAGCAATGAAAATAATTTTATGGTTGCAGGGGGATCACCACAACGTGAGGAACTGTTTTAACTGTATTAACAAGTTGCAGCATTAGGAAAGTTGGGAACCACTGTGCTCAAGGATGGGGAAGAATACATGGCTCCATAGCTGCTGAATCCATAGATTCAAAATAGATTTAACTTGAGAATATGACTCTCAAAATCTGTCAGATTTTAGGTATTTTTTCCTGTAAAATTTACCTTTCTTTTGTTTAGATTAATTTATATCTTAAAATGGAAAAAAAGCCAAATAAGAAAGAACAGCTCACTCTTGTAAACAATGTATTGAAGCTGTCCACCAAGTTGTTAAAGGTAAGTAGTATCTCACACTTTCACTGCAGTGGGACTTGGTCAGCTCCTCAGCACAGCAAAGGGTAGCTGATAGCTGAGGTCCTGGCTAGGGTCAGGCCAGAGTTCTTCCAAAGCTCCCTGAAGTAAGGCTGGGGAGAGTGGCTCTCATTACCATGCTGGGCTGGCTGGTCAGAAAAAGAACCTGTCTCATGGGGTGCAGGTTGGGAGATCAGTGGCTTATTCTTGGGGATCATGGAAAAGCAGACCTCTCTTGGCCAGTGGACAGGGTTTGTCTGGGTGTTAGTGTTTAGCCCTGCTGAATGGCCACCAGCATGGCAAGCTTCCTGTCATCTCCATGCACTCCACTGTGAAGAGGCTGCTGCAGGTGCACATATTCCAGCCTCACACTCCCTGACATGTGACAGTTCCTGTGGCTGTCCTCAACCCTGCTCCCAGACACTAACATCACTGGTGGCACTGGGCCCAGGAAGCAGTTGCTTGTCTTATACTCACTTCTGCTCGCCTAGACTGGAATTGCCCAGATGCTCTGGACATCTTCTGAAGTCTTTGACCGTGAACCCAAGACCGTCAGCTCTCTTATTGTTGACCTCTGTAAAGAGCTATGACTGCCAGTTCTCTTTACCATTCACCTGCCAAGCCAAAAGGCCTACTTGTCTCTGTATACAGGGCCCAAGCTCTGGCTGCTGGCAGTTCAGTGTTTTTGTGCAAGAAAGATGAAGTAAATTAAGCTCATTTTTAATTGAGTCATTAAATTCCCATTTTGCTACTTAGAAAAGACCTCTTACCAGTGCTAGCAGTATCAGTTCAGAGCACTAGCATAATGAAAAGATTTCCAGTCTCATCACCTAGGTTCTGATGGATACTCATGCCTTCTTTCTTTCTTTCTTTCTTTCTTTCTTTCTTTCTTTCTTTCTTTCTTTCTTTCTTTCTTTCTTTCTTTTTTGGAGACAGTATAACTACAGAGCCCTGGATGATCTGACATTCACTGTATAGGGCAGGCTAGCCTTGAGCTCACAGAGATCTTCCTGTCTCTTGACCCCCAAATGCTGGGATTAATGGCGTCACTTAAAAAAAAGTACTAATGACTTGATGCTCCCTTCCACTTTAACAGGGCTAGGCTATGGAAATGTTAGTGAATCCCTCACTGATATCTTTAAAAGTAGCTGGGATATGGAAAGTCATAAGCAACATCCTTGCCCAATACTTAAAACCAGCATGGAGTAATGATGACCGTTGGGAAGCCATATTTCATTTCAGATTCTCTGTCTTTGTAGGAGCTGGACACACCATTTAGACTCTATGGACTGACCATGAACCCCTTAATCTACAACATCACAAGAGTAGTCATCCTTTCTGCTGTCTCAGGAGTCATAAGTGATCTTCTAGGATTCAACATAAGAGTACGTGTAGTCACTTCTCCGTAGCTTTTTGTCTTTGAAAGTACTATATGTGTGTCCATGGAACCAGCTCTTGACAACATTGGACTGGGGCTTTGCACGTTTTTCTTAACTTTTCTCATTTCACAAAAGTAGTGTGGTCTTGGGGAACATGTTTCTGTGATCTGGGGAAATACAGGGATGACTGAAAACCTGCAGAGCATTAGCTGCAGGGATCCAGTTTTGATCCTGGAAGTATTTAATTTGTCTCCTTCAGAATTGCTATTTATTTCTTCCCCTATATAAATGGTTCTTATGGGAATCAGTTTGGAAGTTCCTTTAAAAATGAAAAACGGAACTACCATATGATCCAACTGTTTTAATGCTGGGCGTATAACCAGAGAAGTTCATTCACTACCACAGAGATCTTTGCACCTCATGTTTATTGCCTCTTGAATTCACTGGAGGAAAGAAGTGGAACCAACTAGTTGGCCATCAGCAAGTGAATGGATAATGAAAATCTGGTACACATATATAATGAAATAGTGTTCAGCTCTAGAAAAATAAAATCATAAAATACTGCAGGAAAATGGATGGACATAGAATGTATAATATTAAGTGAGGTTACACAATCTCAGTAATAAAAACTCTGCACGTTTTCTCTCTTGTGGATACTAGCCTCAAATCTATGCATGGATACGTGTGTACAGATGTACTGCAGGTACAGTACACGAGGTGCAAAGGAGAAGAGTAGGTAAACACAAGTGATGGAGGAAGGACACGAAGGACGGAAAGCTAGTAGTTTTACTAGTATTCACCTTGTAATGAGCCTTCTGTAGTGTATGATGGATACGTGCATAAAAATACAGTTGAGGGAGTCGAAGAGATGGCTCAGCAGTTAAGAGCACTAGTTGTTCAGTTCTTGGTACCCACATGATGGTTCATACCCATCTATATAACTCCAGTTCCAAGGGATCTGACACCTCTTCTGATCTTGGTCAGGCATGCAGTAGTACACATACATACATGCAGGCAAAACACAAACATAAAATTAAATCTTTGAAAATGTAAATGATAGTGAAAGTGAAAAATTAAAAACCAGAATTGATAGTGAAAGTGTATAGTCCTATGTGATAACATGGCAGCTGGGGATGGCAGTTCTGACTGTACAGTTTACTGAGATGTGGGAGCTTTGCATCTGCTAAACTTGTTGTATGGTGTTTTTTATTTGCAAATTCTTTATAATAAGTTTTGATCCTACTGCACGTTCTGGCTTTGTGGGAACCTAGGCTGTTTGGATGCTCACCTTACTAGACCTGGAAGGAGGTGGGAGGTCCTTGGACTCCCCACAGGACAGGGAACCCTGACTGTTCTTCGGGCTGATGAGGGAGGGGGATTTGATTGGGGGAGGGGGAGGGAAATGGGAGGCGGTGGCGGGGAGGAGACAGAAATCTTTAATAAATAAATAATAAATAAAAATTAAATTTTTAATTAAACAGTAAAATGGTTCTTGGTTCATGGTCATAAGAATATATATATCTTATCTATTTGTCTTACAGCTAACTGGGTGATCTTTTTTTAAATTTTCTTTTCGCAGCTGTGGAAAATTAAGTCCTAAGCTGAGTTGTGTGCCTGGACTCTTTTCTGGCTGCTGTCACACACTGCTTGCCCACTGAGGACAAAAATGGCTTACTTGAACCAGTGACCCCACCTGCTGGCTGACGTGCATAAGCCTCTCTGCTCTGGCAAGCCTATCGAATGGAGTTTCCAGCGGGGCACATCCTTTCCCTGGGCATGTGTGCTAAAACCTGCACTTTCACAGTTCTCAAGCAATGTGAACAGTCAGCAAACTAAAGCCTGCCTGACAGGACCTTCTGTGTCGGGACATGTATGCTGGACCCTCCAGTATTGTGCTAGTTATATTTACTGGAAATAGGCTTTTGGCTAACCATGGTAGATGCCCAGAGAATGAAGCAAGTATCTTTTATTGGAAATATGCAAATTCAGTACTTTTCTAATATAGTCTATGGATTGGAGATTTCTCTATCAAAGAGAGATAAACTATTTTAGGTTAAATCCAAATAAAAGAACTTTACTGGAGAATTTCAGTTTCTAGACTTTTTGCAGGGTGGGTGGAAAAATACAATAACCTTCTAAGCTGAATTTCTGTTCATTTGTAGATAAATTTTAGTTTGATTTTGAGTTAAGCCTGTAACGTGGTGAAGTCATGCATACTCATGAGTAATGCAGCTATGCCCATTGGATAGCATGGTTTCTCTAATTGTTTGCCTGTTGTGCAATGTCACATATCCAGCCTTTAGTACAATTTCAGGTCCTCAGTGACTAAATGATCGCCACACCGTGCCTTGGATGTAGGTTTTCTTACGAGCATTTCATTATGCACGAGTCTCCTAATGGAAACACCAGCATTCTTGCTCATGAAGCTCTCTGCTTTGAAGAATTTCTTGGGGAAGACTGGAAATGTGAACATCTTAATGGTAAGATTCTGTGGAACTTGGTCATCTCCTGTACTACATTTATATCATAGGGTTGAATACACATTCTTTATATCTTTATGTGTATAGATGTTTGTTGGCCTTTGTGTGTATTTGTGCACTATGTGCATGTCTGATGCCCGAGGCCAGAAGAAGGCATGAGCTGCCATGTTGGTGCTAAAGATTGAATTCAGGTCCTCTAAGCCATCCCTCCTGTCCTGGTTACATATTGTGTATGCAGGGAAATAGATGTAACTAAAACAAAACCATAGTTTACTGTCATTGTGAAGATAATCTACAATCTTTTTAAGTAAGGTATTCAGGCCTATTCTATTGAAATATTTCAAAATCTTTATTACATATAAAAGCTACTTTTGTTGACAAGATTTTAGGTTTAAAAAAGTAGTTACATGCTGGGGTGGTGATGCATGCCTTAAATCTAAGCTCTCAGGAGGCAGAGGCAGGTAGATCTCTGAGTTTGAGGCCAGCCTGGTTTCACCAAAAACAAATAGGTGTCCCTTTGCTTTCTGGATTGCCTTGTTTCTTACCAGAAGCCTTTCATTTTTGTTATTCTCCAGTAATGAATCTGCAATTTAATTTTGACTGCTTTAAAGATTTGTAACTTTACCACTGAATTTGTGCAGCTGAACCATTTGTGTTGGTGTAGCTGTTTTCATGTTTGTATTAGGACTTGTTGGCCTTAAGGAACTGTGGTTTATTGTTTTTGTATCATTTTATAGGTAGTTTGTATATTTACATAATCAGATTACAAAACTTTTTGGCATTAAAAAATTAACTTTCTATGTTCCACTTTGTCTCCTTTTGGAACTCAAGCCCACCATGTATGTATCAGGCTGCTTGAAGCATCCCTTAGCTCACCGAAGCTTATACTTTTTCAGACTATTTATTTTTTTGTTGTGCCTTTAAGTTTTCTATCCTGTTCAGCTCTAATTTGGCAGAATCATCCAGGGTATTGTTAATTTTTTGAGATAAGTTGCACTGTTGTCACCAAGGCTGGCCTCCAGCTCCTGTTCCCCTCACAAGCATGTGCTAGTCTGTCAGCTCTATCCAATACATTTCCCATCTGTGAAAGTTTGATTTTAGTCTTAAAACAAAGCCTTCCATGTCTCTCCTTAAAATATTTATTCTCCCGCGTAATTTATATATTTATTATATTTGCTGTCTGGGTCATTTGGGAGTTTGTTTTTATTGTCTTGTCTCTTCATTTGGGACATGTTCCTGTTTTACATGCCTGGTAATTTTTTATTGTTTGTGAATTTTAGAACTGTTGAGTGGGGTGTTGTGGTGTGCGTGGATTCTTTTTTTGTAATCTTATTGAGCTTTATTTTGAAATGCAGTTTCTTCGAGACAGGGCATTTCAAGGATTGCTTTTAATCTTGGTAGATATGCCAGGGACATAGGATACATAATTACATTAGGGCACATAATTCTTCTGCTAAAGCAACATTTTTCTAAGCACTTGGTCTTGTTTGTGAGGAACAAAGCCTTCCTGCATTTGTAGTATGGTCCTAGCCCTGTGTGGAGCTTACCATTTTTTTCTACCAGCTTCTTTTGGAGGTTCATTATGACTGAGTGTTTGTACTACCAACGTTCAGCTAAAACTGGGCTACCCTCTGCATGTCACTGAGCTCTCCTCCTCTCTGAGCAATTGTGTTCTCTCTGGTGCTGGTCCCTTCGGTTACCTTCCCTGTGCGGTTGACTTTCATCTCTACATTGCAGCCCAGAGGCTGCTCATAGACAGTCTTGGGGCTCTCCTTTTTTTTTTCTTTTGTTTGTTTTTCGCGACAGGGTTTCTCTGTGGCTTTGGAGCCTGTCCCAGAACTAGCTCTTGTAGACCAGGCTGGTCTCGAACTCACAGAGATCCGCCTGTCTCTGCCTCCTGAGTGCTGGGATTAAAGGCGTTCGCCACCATCGCTGTTGTCATGTGCGCCCTTGTCCAAAACCTAACATCTACTATTAAACTTTTTCTATTATTTTTAAAGAGAGACATTTCCCTTACCTTAGTAAATGGTACAGTGATTTTGCTGCTAAATGTTTAATCTAGTTCTGCCTTGTGATTTGAATGATGTCGTGCTTAGTCTTTTGAATGCTTGTCCACAATTGGTGGCGCTGTTTGGAGAGGCTTAGGAGGTGTGCCCTAGCTAGAGAAGTGTGTCACTGGAGACCAGCTTTGAGAACTAAGACTCTTACCATTTTAGTTCATGCTCTCTGCTTCCTGCTTGCAACTCAAGATGTGAGCTCTTAGCTTTTGCCAGAGCCAGCTTGCCTGCTGCCTCTACTCCACCATCATGGACTCTTAACTCTCTGGAACTGCAAGTTCAAACAAACTTTCTTTGTGGATTGCCTTGGCGTATGTCTTGGTTTTCACTGCTACTAGCGAAGCCTCCTTTAGACTCACCTGGGCTGTTCTGCTCTGCTAGGTTTCCATTATAGCTGAAAAGTTGATTTTTCACAGCTGCATGAATGAACTTAAAATATGGAAATTCTTACACTGTAATCCATATTAAACGCTGTACATTTCCTGTGGTCACCTCCAAGGCCCTGTGTCAGTGCTGCATTCCTTTCCAGTTTGACATCCTCTGCCTCACCTCACCTGCGCTGCCTTCCACACCATCCCACGCTCTGTCTTTCTTGTGCAGTAATCAGTGTTTTGTTGACACCTGTGTATTATCTAGTGACTTAGACTTTGATTTCCCCAAAGGGCTAAGATTTTGGTAATACTACATTATTGATAAATAAAACCAAGATGTAGAATTATCTGGTAGAAAAAGTCTAAATCTCATACTCAAAAATATGGACACAGCCTTATTTATCTTATTTTATATCCTGTAGATAAATGCCCATTTTATACTATGTACATTAAGGCCAATTAATTAATTGTAGCAGTATCTATCAAAGAATAAGAAATTTACCTATTGATTTGGACTTTAAATCTGTTTCACTGGGGTTATCATCCTTCCTAAAATTGCTATGGAGATATAATCTGTAAATCTCCTAGACATATTATGGTCACAACTATAAACTAAACATTGAAAAGCTAAATAACCATGGGCTTGCCTAACTGGGATATAGTTTTCTCCAGTTTTCAACCAGAAAAATTCTAAATAACAGGATGTCTCAAATGTGTCAGTTTATGGGTTCAAGCTTTTTGTTCATTGGTGAACAAACCATGCAAGGTGAATCAACCTTATTTTAAATTAATCAAACTGAAAGCTTTGAAGAATTTAAATCAACATATTCTTAATAGGTCAGCTGGGTCTTGTTCCCAAACATGGTGATTTGGGAATTCATTAATTTACACATACATGGACTAGTCTAATTTAAGTGAGCTGTTTCTTGCAGTCAGTCCCTGGAGCCTCTTCTGAGTGATGAAATTTGAACACAAACATGCAGTGGTATATTTTTCCTGCACAACACACACAACTCCGATAAGGTAGCACGCAGGTTAACTATTGATTGTCCCAAGTATAAAGTAAGTTTCTTGGTTTTTAAATTTGTTTTTTTTTCTTTTTGACTTTAATGTCCATATTTTAGAGCATGAAATAATACTTTTTCTACTAGATACAATTCTTCATAAGCATTCATATGCTCCCTCATATTTAATGCTGTTTATATGCATAGAGACCAAGTAGCTTTGAACAGGTTCAGCTTCTATATCAGTGCCCTAGAGAACTTATAGCCTGTCAAGTTTGTAGATGTGTCAGACGATTTCCGCTAACTAAAGATGATAGACTTTCCAAATAAATGTATCTTGCTATTTATAAAATTGGTTGCGTTTAGGTGCGAGGCACACAAAGACAGACAATTGCTCTGATGCATTCCCACTCTGGAGTGGACTGTATTTCAGTCAGGTTACGCAGATGTTCTTTGGTTATACGGTCATGCGGTAGGCTCAGCTCCAGTCTACATCTTTGTGGCGGTCACTAGGCAGAACCTTACTTAAGCTCTTGTGTGCCTTCAATACTTTTGGTAAGAAATAGAAATATAAATGTTTGTCCAGATATGTGCAAAGCATTTGGATTCGTATTTCTGCACAAGAATAACAAATATCTTCACTGTTTTGCTTTTTAATTTATGTGAATGCACACACAGAGTGCATCAAGGGCGCCTTAATGGATTTGGTTCTCTCCTACCATAGTTCTGGCGATGGAAGGGTTAGTGGCAGGTGCTCTTACCTGCTGAGCCATTTCGCTGCCCCAGTTTCCTTTAAATGAAGGTATTCTCATGTAAAAATAAGAAGCCAAATGCTTTTTGGGTCCAAGACTCTTGATGGAGGAGCTGACACCCTCAGAGCTGCTTAGCTAAGGTGCTGGAGCTGCCAGAAGGCAGTGCTGTGGGACCGCAGCAGCCCTGCCTGGTAACAGTCTTCACAGAACGTCATAGCAACTGCTTGAGCAGCTTTTGCTCTGACACATTTCCATTATTTCCACGTGGGTCTGGAAATAGAACTAGATTTTATTTTTAGTGTGAGATCATGCAATTATAGGAATTTTTCTCCTGAAGAGTATTAATAAACCAGAGTTTTGAGGTAGGATTTAACACACAAATGAAGTGAAATGAAATCAAATCCAGATACTTAATTCTAAAAATAAGTTTAAAATAAATAAAATGTTTTTAAATAACGTGAATCACCATGGAATTCTGTGAACTTGTGGTAAGTGGTCAGTACTGTTATTCCACTATAAATGAATTCCTAAGATGAAATGTCTTCTCTAGTAGTGGAGAAAGGGGGCATTAAAAAATGTCTTTGCAATGAAATAATGGTATACAACTTAAGGCTTTCATTCACATATGAAATTCAGTACAGGCAAAGACACATTATTATGTCTTTCCGATTTTAAGACTCTTATGACTCAGATCATGATGGGAACTAAGGTCCGCAAACAGCAATGTTAAGTGATGCTGACAGTTTAAAAAAAAAAAAGCAGGACATAAATTTTTTCTTTTTTAATATCTATATAAAAAATAACGAGCGATTTACAGATCTTTCTCTAATCAGAACCTCAAGTGTATATATAAAGGTACTGTACATATATAAACATTTACAGCCAGGACATCCATATTTGCTCAGCATTCCAAGACCACATGGCTAAGTCAGTATATAATCAATACAGTGACAGGTTACTTAGGAAGAGCCACATTAGACTGACAACATATGACATCAAAGTTATGTCACAGTTAACAATAAAAATAGGATTTGTGTCACTAATTGTGGAATATAGGGAAAATAAATCATTTCTGTGTTATTAAATTCTTAGCATTTATCAAGCCTCCTAATTTTGCTCTATTCAAGTATATATCATAGATGGGTAGATATAGTTCTGGGTGGAAGCATGTGTTTCCTACAGGGGTCAGTACAGTTGGTCACAGTGGAGTTTGTCAGACTCACGGGGTAACAGAATGAGCGTTCAAATACTCCATAAGTAGACAGTTTTGGTCTGAGAAATGTCTGTATTTATAGATGCTTCTGAATGCTGTTTCAGGGAACCTAACTAACATCCTGTGCTATTGCATGAGGTTAAAAATTGTCTCCAACTTTCAGCAAACAGTTTTTCTTAGATTTTAGAAAAGAACTCTGAAAGCTTTTCCTGTTTTTAGTTAATTAGCTAAAAATTAAAGTTCCACCACACAGTCTATACTGTATTAGTCTTGACTTGCTGCAGAAACCCAATGCAGGCTCTGCTTCTAAATTCTTAAAACTCATGTATCTGCCCCCACCTGAGCTTCTCTATGCCACGGGAGCTGGTACTTCGTCTGGCTGTAGCACTGGCTTCATGACTAAGTCTCTCACAATGATCTATATATTTTGGCTTTCCAATAATGTATTAGAGACTAATGATTAATAGTCAAGATATCCAGATATAGTAATTTTTCTTTGAAGAGAAATGGTATTTCTACATGTTTCTGCACTTCTCTCACGGCAGCAGGTGGTCTGAGACACTCTTAACTACATTAGGGTTGGCTAACATGGCAGGAGTTTGTTCATTCTGTTGCTTACTTAAGTCTTTCTCATTTTGAGCATTCAATTGTAAGGAATATCTTCAGTAGTTACTTGAAACACCTTAGCCATAAAAAAGCATCTTTAATATTTGACCTTTCCTGTAACATAGTGATGTTTCTTAGTTGCACTTTAAAAGTAGACGGGCAGAAGCTGTGAGAAGAGGCCAAGTGCCAACTTTAATGATCAGCTAACAATTTCTTCCTCTGCAAGGACTCAAATATTTCTCTCTGTAAACATGCAACATGCTATTGAAAATATCTTCAAGCCAAACTGAACTGTTTGATGACTGGAAATATCAGAATGGGAAGGATAGAACAGACATGATACAGTAGATAACTTGGCACGAATACAAAGTGAGCTGTGACCACACTGCTAAGATCATGTCATTGCTGAGCGGGTGGCCTGAGCAGGGCGTAGCAGAGGAGCCCATGGGTGCAGCTCCTTCCTGAACATGAGGAAGGGCAGCCAGCAAGGGCCAGGTGGGACTTAGCAATCTCAGATGCCCTTCATGCAGCCTGGCTAACTTGATGCTCCAATTAGATATTGAAGACTTTCTGGGGAAAAAACACATCTCTCCCTTTTAAGAGAATGCTGTGTTATAGTAAAAGATAACAACTTAAATTTTCTTTGAATTATACAAAAGGTCACAGCTGTTTATCAGTCATGCCAACGGTGCCTGTGATTTTATTTGCACGTGGCACCCTCCAGGGCCCTGGAGTGATGGGTGCTTTTTTGACTGGAGAGCTGTTTTCAGGTGTGCTCCCTGCACGCTCCTTGCATTTGTCAGTGGCCTCTGGATCTTTCTGTTTGTCATCTCCTGATTTATTTAACATCACCTTCTCTTCAGGTTCCTGCTTGAGCTTCTTGGCTGAGATCTGGACGTTTTCTCCTGCGGTTGGCTTCTTTCCTTTCTCCTTCTCACACACCGCCCTGCTAGCAGTGTTGTTAGTCTTTTTCGATGAAAGAGATGTTTCATCAATTTTATGGCCCTTTTTCTCTGGAGACCTCGTTCTGTTTTTACCCAGTTGACTCTGCTTCA
Source organism: Microtus ochrogaster (assembly GCF_000317375.1). Classification (NCBI taxonomy): domain Eukaryota; kingdom Metazoa; phylum Chordata; class Mammalia; order Rodentia; family Cricetidae; genus Microtus; species Microtus ochrogaster. Next base: position 190,281 of record NW_004949158.1, read on the forward strand.
GATCTTTCTTGATGACACCTGACTTTTCTTTACCATCTGGGAGCTGTTCAGTACTGTTGAAAATATGGCCTGCTGCTCTTTGGCTCCCAACCTCTGGTAATTTGCTCTCAGTGTTTGATGGGCTGCTGCCTCCAATCTTTTGCTGCTTCTTGGGACTAGAAGAGCGTCCCCTGCCTTTTCTGCAGAGATCTTGTCCAGAGCCTGCCTTAGTGGTGATCTGACCTTTAGTCTCTCCTTTCCTAGGGCTGAGTGACCGATCTCTAGATTTTCCTTTGGGGTCACTTTTTAGGGGCCTGGCAAACTTTTCCGCATGTTCGTCTGAATGTCGATTGGCTGACTTTTTGGGACTAGCAGATCTACCCCTTCGTGTGACACCATTTTCTCCTTTTAGTAGACTCTTCTCATGCCCATAACTATTGGGTGGACCCTTCTTACTCACATTTTTCTGGAAAACAATCTGATGCTTCGTTTCAGGCTGGCTTCCATTTAAAGTGCTTTTCTTTTCTGGTACAGTGTCCTGTAGTTCTTCTGCCTTTTCACATATCTGAACTCTAACCAGAGAGTCTGCGGTTACTGGCACATTAGACTCTTCAACCATGGAAGCAGAATGTGAAGATGGGAGAAGTGGCTGTTCATCATAAATGACATTGGAAGATGAAGGACTATTAATATCCCAATCACCTAAAAAGTGATTGAGTAAAACACAGTTACATTCAACAATTATAAACAGGAACAGTGAATTTTGAACTTTGACAGCCATGTATGTAACTGGTTACACAGCCCAAGGAGGAGTATGTTACATTGCTTATACATGTTTACGTCACTCTTTATAAAGGCAGATGCTTGTAGATATCTGCTCATACATGAAAGGTAGATTATGTTATAATTGTTTCATTTATGTACTGTAAGATGTAATATATGATTTATAAATTATTCATAAATCCAAATAAGATACAAATAATAAAACTGGACCAAAGTAGCTAGTCCAAGAAACTTACTAACTTAGCTATTATTACTGTTTAAGTTAAGGATTTGCCAAAATCACTAGTGAAAAAGACCAGACCATAGTAACCCAAATGAGGTTTATGGGCACTATAAATACTTTTCTTGTTAAGCTGTCCAATTTAATGTCAAAAGGAGACTGAAAAAGTGCAGAAGACAGGAGTAGATGTATTTATTAATAGCATCATTTTAATTAAAAAGAAAAAGAAGTGATTTAAAAGACATGCAAATTTACCAAGTCTTTTTAAGGAAAGACCAAGAAAAGCCCTGAAAGCCTTAATGTTGCTCAGGTTTCACGTAGGAGCACAGACCGGAAGGAGCCAAACCTGAAGAAGGAAGAGAAAAAGCCTAGGACTATGTGAAAACAAACCAGCACAGTTAGCACAGATGTCATGGGCACGTGTGCTGTATGAGCAGATGGTGGAAGGGAACACAGCCAGAGAACACAGCTGGAAGGGACTGCAGGAGCTTATGTCTACATGTGCCCTACAGAAGCTCTGACGGGGGCTGTAGGGAAGACACGCACAAAATGGTGTTCTAGGATCATGCATCTCAAAGTGAGTTTTAAAACACTGCGACAGTTCAAAACCTCTAATAAAGCCAAGGGCATTTACTATCAGTGCAGGAGTACAGACATGATCTCAGATTTACCTCCCTGTCCCCAGGTAGTGGGGCTATGGCAACTTAATTTGATAAGTGACTAGAAAAATCCTAAAGTTCTGGCATTCATTGACACACTTATCTTACTTTAAGAAAATAACATTTATTGGCAATGTGTAATTAGCCAAGGAGGGAATAAAGCTAGGCTATTCTAAAGACATTTGAAATTTTTGCTTCTAATGTTCTCATTTCTTACAGGCATATTTCTCTACAAAAAGCACTCAGTGCTTTCAGATGAAATAAAGACATCCATTCTATTTCAACAAACAACACTGTTTGGATCATCACTTGCATTATAGTAATGTTCTTTGGTGGTGCTGGTGTCACTTCTGAGTCAGCCAGTAAGATGTCCATGCCCTCCAAAGGGGTATCCCTGTCCTTCTGTCGGGCCCTCCCCAGCATGAGTGTTTAGCTGTTTTGCTTACCATGGTCAGGTATCAAGCCAGTTCCTGGCCTCAAAAGGAGGAGGACTTTATTTCCACCAGCCTGAATGAGCTCAATTGCTCGCGTATGTGTGATGCCTTGTGTAGGTTCGCCATTGATTTCAACAATCTGGTCACCAACCTGGACAAGGAACATTCACAACTGTGTGAAACAGCAGTTTTTCATTTCCACACTGTCAACAGAGCCCTTCACCCTGCTAAGTCATTCTTACTTGTGAAATCTTTAACCTAGCAGAGTGCAATTCTGGTGACAGCTGATGGGTGGATAGATAATGGCAATGAGGAGAGACAGTGCATGATTTTTATCCACTTTATAAAAATTTCACATGGGAAAGCTTTATGTTGTTACTAGTCAGTATCAAGGATCAATTTTTCCCACACGTGTGAGGCCCTGACACTGATCTCTAGTCTTGGGAAATAAAGAAATTTTTAAAAAATCTAGTTTTCTACCAAAACTTAAAACAATGGAAAAGGTGACATTTCTACATTAACCTAAATAAGAGCGTAAAGCAGCGTCTAAATGGCTGTACAGGTCTTTCAAACACACGCTGGGCAGATGACTGCTCATAACAAGCGCTTCTGAGACTGCCAGCATATCCTGTACATGTGTGAGGCCTTAGCTAAATGATATACTTGGAGATTACAGTTTATAAAGCTTTGAGAATACATTATTTAGGTATATGAACACTTATTTAAACCAATTACTGGACTGTATATAGTGACTTAAACACAAAGTAATTTTCTGGGAAACAAAAAACTAGGATTAAATAAGAAACCACAGTGCTGGTATCATTTACCAGAAGTATGTATTTTAAAAGAAAACAAAACATACGGGGAAATGTAACAGTAAAAACACAAGTAAAGATGGTGGCGTGATTTAAGAGCTACATCAAGGTGGCATGCAGCAGAGTATTTATTTTAAAACAAACAATGAGACATTACTGAAAATAAAAACCCAAATATTCCAGATATTGGTAAGATCATAAATAATCCATAAGTAGTAGTAAGAGAACAGACTCGAGATTTGATGGGCTGGAGAGATGGTGGTTAAACTGGGTTCAATTTCCAGCGCCCACATGGCAGCTCAAAACCGCCTTTAACGCCAGTTCCAGGGGATTTAACTTTTTCTGGCCTCTGTGAGGCAGGCAAATACAAGCAAAACACTTAAAAAAATTAAAAATGAATCTACAGATACAGCCTGACCTGACAGGAAGCTGACCTTCAGCTATGTGGTTCCCACCATGCACAGCTTTAACCTTGTCCTAGGTCAGGGTCTCATTTCCCTCACCTGTCTTGTGGGGCTGTGGGAGAGTGCTATGAGACATGGTTACACGCCGCCTGTAAATATGTGCCAGTCTTCAAGTTAGTGCATAAAGATGTGACTGAATATATCCAAATCTACACACTGAAAAAATAATCATAAACTATAGAACAAATAAAATTGTTGTATATTTACAAAGAGAAAAAAACATGTTTTACTCTTGAATAAATGGAGGTATGAAGGGTATCAGAAACATGACCATCTAATCTACATAGGAAGTAGAAAAAGACAAGATCTAAGTAAATTGGGAGTGTGGGGATCATGGAAAAGGGGAGAAGGGAAGGGGGGAGGAAGGAAGGGAAGCGGAGAAAAATATATAGCTCAATAAAAAGAATAAATAAATAAATGAAACATGACCAGCTGGTGAATTTAATTGACAATATGCTTTAAACATTGCCTAGAATTCACATGTTGAAAACCTAACCTCTTAAGTCATATATTGGGGTTCTGATGAGTGGGAACTTGGGAGGCAACTAGATTATTATCAGTGGGGAGTAGCTTTGTTTAAAAGTGAGATCCTATCTCCTAGGCATTCTTTGTCCCCCCATCGCATGCCTACTGTCTCAAAACTAGCATCCCCAGCAAGGACATCTTAACACAAGATTCTACAGACTCCAGAGGTTTAACAGTTTATATATTCCCCAAACTCAGGTGTTCAGTTATGGTAACAAGCAGACTAAGACAAACACATGAAATGAACTCAAACAGCAAAGTAAGATGAAAATTACAGAACAGAAAACAGTAAGAAAGTCAATTTTCTAGAATAAGTGGAACAAAAGCCACTATTAAGCTCCTTTGATAAACGATTAAAAAATTATTTCCCCAAGGAAGTATAGATAACAAAATATCTCTGAATAAATAATTCTGACAATAAAGGAAGACTAATTAGTTCATCTTAAGAATGTCACAGTTTCAGTGACATTCTTTGTCTTAGGCCACAAACCTGTATTTTTTAATATAAATAAAATCTTAAAAAAACTTTTGTAATTGAACAGACTTGCCAGCAGGTGTCGTTTTAACTTTAAAATAAAAATGGGAAGGAAAGGGAAAGTGTTGTCTGAGAGCTCTGTATTTAAAACCAAAGGGAAAAACACTCCTCTGGGAGGACAGGTGAACATTTATTTTTTTTTCTGAGATTATACATTGCTATAAAATGTCAATAAAATGGTGAAAATATTTTTTTTAAAGATTTATTTATTATGTATACAACATTCTGCCTTGATGTATGCCTGCACGCCAGAGGAGGGTGCCAGAGATCTCAGTACAGATGGTTGTGAGCCACCATGTGGTTGCTGGGAATTGAACTCAGGACCTCTGGAAGAGCAGCCAGTGCTCTTAACCACTGAGCCATCTCTCCAGCCCCTGAAAATATTTTTGAAAAGCTGAACATTCAACTCCAGTTTTACCAAAAAAATCATGAGAAGAGAGGAGAAGGGAAAGGAGAGAGAAATGAAAGGCAGACGAAGAAAAGGAAAAGACAAGTTTCTGCAGACGGAGCAACTCCAGTGGTCAACTAAAGCCAGTCTTGGTAAAACAGCTAGGCTTTAAAACTTAAAAAACAAAAGACAAAAACCCAAAACAAAAGGCAGGGAGAAAAAGAAGAGATGTTGCAGTTGTGGCTGCAGAGAGGCTCAGAGCTGAGGAGTGCTGGTTCCCAGCACACAATCATCTGTTCTCCCTGAGGACCTGGTGCCCTCTTCTGGCCCCTGAGGGTACTGAATGCATGTGGTCAAAAGACCTATACCGCCAAAACACCCCCACACATAAAGTGTTAAATCTTTAGAAACTCACTGTCTAAAGCACAAAGTCTGACACATGGATTACATTATCTCACAACCTATTAAGAAATGATATGCCGGGCTGGAGAGATGGCTCAGAGGTTAAGAGCACTGGCTGCTCTTCCAAAGGTCCTGAGTTCAATTCCCAGCAACCATATGGTGGCTCACAACCATCTGTAATAGGGTCTGGTGCCCTCTTTGGGCCTGCAGCCATACATGGAAGGAATGCTGTATACATAATAAATAAATAAATAAATAAATAAATAAATAAATATTAAAAAAAATAAAAAAAAATGATATGCCTCCTGAGGAAATCCAGCGCAGACGATCTCAGCAAGGAGATAAGTATAGGTATTGCCACTTACCTCATGACCAACAGTAGCATAAGTGGCAACACCATTGCTTGGAAGACGGAACTGAGAGTCTGACTTCCTTGCTTGCAGTGCTAGGGATAGAAACTTAGGCCTCAGGTATGCTAGACACACATTGAACCATACCCCAGGACTTAAGGACCAGCTTCAGACTCAAGATATTTCTAGATCCTCTGCTGACACGCAGTACCTTCCCCCCCCTTAAGCTAACATTCTCTTGGTTTCCGAATTATACTAGTACATTATTGCTGTACCACTAATCCTATCTAATCAGTTATAAGAGCTGAGGACAAATCTTCATTTTGTAAAAATTTCAATATCTAGGAGCTGGCGCAGTAGCTCAGTGGGTAGAAGTATTTGCTGCTAAGACGGACAGACTTAGTTCAATACTGGGGTCCACGTGGTGGAGAACAACTCCAATGCTCTCAAGTTGTCCTCTGCCATGCACCTTGGCATGTGCACCCTCACTCACGTATCCATACACTTGATAATTTTAAAGATTAGTTATCCAGATGTATCCAGCCATTCTAACCTCTTGATATCTATAAGCATCTATAAAGTACTAATTTTGATTTAAAAACTCACCCAGGACATGCTTTTGAAAAATGTTTATGAATTACCCACTGAATATTCAAGGCACTGTATGAAGTACTGAAGACACTGTGACTCAAAGGCACAGAGTACAAACTGCTATATGGAGACCAGTAAGGGAGGAAGGAGGCAAGAGAGGTGGAGGTCCTTTCATGGCATCACGGAGAGTGTTAGTTGAGACCTCTCTGAAAGCCGACATTTTCTTATTAGAACAGATCCGAATATAACAGTTAATAGTCTAATTTTGTTTTCAAAATCTAGTGTTTATTTTTTAAATAAAAGTAGGTTTGGTCATGGGACTTTCAATTTCTGCTATCTTTTAGAACTACACATTACCTGCTTTTAAGGCCTGTTTGGCTTACATCTGTATGATGGAATTAGTAGATAGAGGGCTCTATTTGGAACCATTTTAAAAAGAAGAAATGTGAGCCAGGCAGTGGTGCTGCACATCTTTAATCGTGGCACCAGGAAGCAGGCAGGCAGACCTCTGAGTTTGAGGTCAGCCTGGTCTACAAAGCAAGTTCCAGAACAGCCAGGAAACCCTGTCTTGAAAAACCAAAAAAGAAGAAATGTGAACTACCTCAGCAGAGGAGAGGTAAAGAGGAAGAGCATGAGGGGGAGAGGATCAAGAGCACTCTAAAGCATATCACAATGGATCCGAAACCGATGCTCAAAAAGAAGCTGCTTAAAGCTATATTGCGACAAAATGGTAGGAAAAAGGTTGATTCTCAAACCTGAGCTCTTTTCACTCTGTTGAACTATGTGAGAAAGCAAGCAGGCTAGCCTCAACAACTCTGTATCAGATGCTCCCAATGGCATTTGGCCTTCCTGGCTTATAATAAACCCTCAGGCTTTGGTGTGTGATTTTGTATTTCTGCCCTTCCTGATTGCTTTACTTTTCTTGTGCACTAATTGTAGGCCCCACTCAGAGTTATGTCCATGGCCTGCTGTTCTCTAAAACTCTTTGAGTGATTTAATCTACCACAAACACTTGCCCTTTGCTTCTGTCTGTGTGGGTCATGTCACTGTCTAAGGCCTGTGAAATACACTTGGACAGCTAACTGATACCTCTATTTAATATGATAAAAAAAATTATAGCAGCTGACTGTCAAATTCTTTCTCACCTGAGTTTTTTTTTTTTTTTTTTTTTTGGTCACACAGGTAAGAATAGGTATAGACAAAAGGTTCTGTTCTGCCCAGTCCCACAGCTGTTCAATCCCAACAAAACACACAGAGAATTCTATTAATTATAAACTGTTTGGCCTATTAGCTCAGCCTTATTATTAACTAGCTCTTACAATTTAAATTAACCCATAATTCTTGTCTGTGTTAGCTAGGTGGCTTAGTACCTTTTCTCAGTGAGGCAGTCCTCATCTGGCTTCCTCTGTGTCTGGGTGGTGACTGCAGACTGAGCCTTTCCTCTTCCCAGAATTCTCCTAGTCTGGTCGCCCTGCCTATACTTCCTGCTTGGCTACTGGCCAATCAGTGTTTTATTAAACCAATATGAGTGACAAATCTTTCACAGCAAGGAGGTCCCCCACACAGCCTTGTCTTTGTCCCCTTGTCTCTCACTGATCAGATACTTATGAGTCACCTAAGCTGGTCCTTCCTTCACTGGAAAGTGATCTCCTCCATTTTACTTTCTACCCAAATCATTAGCAGGCAAGTTCTCATACCACCACTTCATGCATGAGTGACTTCTCTTCTCCATCCTTTTGTACACTGCAGGTAGACACTTCTTAGCAGCATGCTGCTCTGAAAAATCTTTGCTCAAAAGCTTATTGTGGCTTTTCACTGCCCAGCACCTCCATACTTCTAACCCATGCTTTCTTCACCCCATTTCCTCCCACTCCTCTGTATACATCCTAAATAATGACATCACTCAGCCACAGAGTTCCCTGTTACGTAGAGTGCCATTCCTTCATTTCACCCATTGTTATTTCTTCAGCCTCTTTCCTGAACTGTACTTATCTTCAGGCACCTTTGTTAGTCACTCTCTCTGATCTTGTGCATATGCCTGGTCATTTTAAGGAAGGATTGATGTCATACTCTGACCAACTCATTTAACACCAGACTTAAAGTCTTGATTAAGGCAAATACTCAAAACTAGTTTTGAAGCAAATGATGGGTATGAAGTGGTAATGAGGAAAAGCAAAGCTGCAATCACCCAGAAGATATTTTTGTTTCTGAAACAATGTCTACTCATGTAGCCCATGCTGGTCTCAAACTCCTATGGTAGCCGAGGATGACCTTGAACTTGCGACCCCTCTGTCTCTACTTCCAAGTGCGAAAATTACAGGTGTGCGCCACTGCTTTTATGTGGTGCTAGGAATTGAACCCAAGGTCATACTATGCAAGCACACTACCAGCTGAGGTACATCCCACCCCCACCCCCGAGCCTCTTCTGATTATTAGAGCTAAGAATAATTTGTCTTACTATTACTCAATTAAAAAGGGTTTTCCCCCCCTGGTGCCTCCTAATGACAGATAGAGGAAACCCAAACTTCTCTTGGGTAGGTAGTAAGAGGGAGGCTGTCTAGAACTTAAAATTTTAGTGATGACTAGTGAATTAACTAGTTTTTAAACATTAAAGCCAACAGTTTTCTATGTAAAATTCCTCTTTAACATGCAGAGGACAAACAAATGCATATCTTTGAGCCATTTAGTCTCCAGTGCCTTACACATGCTGGTGTTGCAGCGTTGAGAAAGCCTATGATAAAATATTACTGATGTGGATTCTGGTCTTTCTAATAATAATAAAGGTTGGCAGACCAGAATTTTCTGTCTCTTCAGGGAACTAAGTGGAAAAAACTCCCTGAGCTTATTATGTCTTGGAAGAAATTGGAATCTTTTTTATCCTGCTGTCTTTAAGACTTTTAATAAGATGGAAGTGTATTTGATTTATTAATCCATTGGCCTTGTATGCTAACTAAACAAGAACTAATTTTTCTAACAGACACACAAAGAAACCATCAAACTCAGAAACCCTGGGTGGCCAGAAAAGCACAACAGTAGCATGTGGCTGCTTCTAGGAAAAACTCCTTTCTTAGATGTCGGAGGTTTCTGCGTTCCCTCTACAGCAATTATTCTTAAAAGTTTCCAGTCCAGAGTCAGAAATAAAGCCTGCACAAAGAAGCCGACTCACGTGAATCCTGCCGTCTTTGATGGCAGGGCCGTCCTCAGCGAGGCGAAGGATGAACAGCCCCATGTTGTACTCTTTCCCTCCTCGGAGGCTGAACCCAAAGCCCCGAGGGCCCCTCTCCAGCTCTACTGGGTAACACCCAAGGCTCTGCAGGAAAGAAGCAGGATAGGACACTCTTATGCACTGCTTTTACTACATCTTGAAGAGAATCTGCTTTTATAGCCGAGAGACATGATGACTACACCTGATATGCATTTCTATGACGTAAGGAAGGAATGCTAGTTTGGGCTGCTATTTAATTTTTATAAATTCATTAGAAGATTATGCAGTCTTCTAGGTGGTCAATGTGAAATAGGACAATTTAGAGAACAGAATTTTTAAAATTTTAATTTTTTAAAAATTTCCCTAAACAATAAGCACAAAGCTCCCCCTATTTAATTAGCTGTAATACCATGTACCTGTACAGATTTAGTCTAGGTTTAAATTTCTCCCTTTACTGGGTAAAGTTTTATCTCTACACCCTCTTGTATGGTAAATTCCAACCATTTTAGCAGTTCTGTAAAAATTAGTAATTTTGTCTCTTATTTTTTTTTTCTTTTTTTCTCTAAAATTAGTAATTTTGGAAGTAAATGTATTCAAACAGATTTGCAATAAAAACACCAATGTCAGTGACACAGTAACTCAAAATTTCAGCAGCAGGGTGTTTGTGTTTACCTGATTGTGCCGGCTTCCCACAACGGAAATCACTGCCGTGTCAGGCTGTGCGAGGTGCTTGTGGTCAGACCACGAATGTCTGTAGGAACTGCAGACATCTTTCCCAATTTCACCTTCTAGGGCAATTCTGTGAGAGAAACCAAGGCATAATCTACCCCGAGGAAATGAAAAACAGTCTAGGAAGAAAAACAGATCAACTTCTCTTTCCTTGAAGCTTTGCCTTGCCATCCTCATCCTTACAAGATGCTGCAGACAGACTATCTCTAGGGCCAGAATTGCCAGAGAAAATGCTGCTCATTTTTCCAGAGTAGCTTACCGCCTGTGCCCCACTTCCTTCAGTGGTGTCCTGATAGAGTTGCTCTCTCAAAGAAAGTTACAGTCAAAAAAACAGGCTGGAGCAGATATGGTGACCTTGTGACCCTGAGAAATGGACCTCTCAAAGCCCCAAGGCCTGGGGAGAGGCTGGATTTTCTTTTGTGACTAATGTTTTTAATAACAGGACAGATATATGTACGCATTCTCACTCAGTCTTAGGCAGTGCAAGAAGACTGACTCAGGTGGGGCCCGGCCTTCCCTACTGAAGTGGTTTCCAAGAGAAGCACAGTTGCTGGTGTCAGGGTGGCTGGGATGGAGACTGGGAAGGGGAGACAGTCTGGGTGGGGACCGCGAGGATGAAGTGCACAGCCGCTTTCACCTGGTTATCTGGTTGTGCACGACTGCCTGGGAGAGGGATAGTGAAAAGCAGGGAGATGAGAAAAAACCCAAAACCTGAGAATAGGCACACCTGTCCCCAGGTATGTGGTTGGTCTGTGCCTGTGCCATGGACCTGTGCTGTAGTGCTGGGCTCTGCCGGGCCGAGTTTGTTCCTGATGGCGGACCGTGATGCTCTGTCCAAAGGAGAAAACAACAGGAATCAGAATCTGTACATGAAAACATGAAGGCCGAGTGGATCGTTGAGTAAACAAGAGCAATGGTTCCAGTCCCCAGTTTTGGGCTTTCACAGAACTGCACTATTATTATCCTGGAGTTGGAACAGTAATGTCTTTCCCCTCTGGCTTTAAATAACATGTTTCAAGAGGATAGGAGCTATTTCTAATTTCATATTCTCACCCTTGCCTGTCTCTTCCAAATACATGGTAATTAGAACTGCACACATCAGTCATCTCTGTGTAGAGGACAGAGCTCCAGGGGACACTGCTCAGCCCATTCTTAAGTTTCCAGAGCACAGGTCTTTTCCTTCCTGAGATGCTGGAGCGCAGTGGGTACACGCAAACTCAACACATCTTGGAATTTGCATTTTAACAGAAGAAATTATTCTGCCGGATGCTGAGCATCAAGGATCAAAGACATCTAGACTGTCGAGAGAAATGGTTCTAAAGATTTCCTGGTTTTTGTTTTCTAAGAGCACAAATGCAAGAGAGTATTGTGTCCACATCACTCTTAACTGCTTGGAAAACTGACTACAGAGCCAACCAAGGTCTACATCCACAACTAGACGGATGTTCTTGAAGAGGACAGTCAAAAGAGAATCTTTATCACCACCATCATCAAAATGATGTCTCATCTGGAACTGCATTCTCTTCAAGTATATATTTAGAAATTATTTTGTAAAACTGTTCAATGTGGAGGCTATTTTTTTATTAGATCAACATAAAGAAATTGATAAATGAATCTTGGAGTATAATGGAGAAAAGAAAATGTGATGTTAAAGATATAGGATGGAAATAGGAAATTTTGTAAGCCGGAAGTAGAAACTTCAGGCTTTACAAATCACTATTCTTGGATTCTATTTCTATAATTTTGATTCTGTTGTTTCCCTACAAAATTGTATTTAAGAACAGCACATGCTGGGCGAGGGTGGTACACACTTTTAATCTGAGCACTCCAGAGGCAGAGCCAGGTGGTTCTCTGCGTTCAAGGCCACCCTGGACAGAGTAAGTATCAGGGACAGCTGAAGCTGCACAGAGAAACCCTGTCTCAAAGAACAAAACAAAAAGAGAATGTCTTGCAAGTAGAAGCTGTGAATACTCCTAAAAGCACAGGCAAGATGGTAAGAAGTGAAGAAGACAGAAAGGGAACACAGTCCAGTCCTGCTTTGCTGTGGGCTGTGCCAACACAAGCCCACGAGATGAGGACACCTGGGACTAAGTCCCAGACCAGACCTTGTCATTAAAGACAAGTGTCCCAGGGGAGAAAATGGAGCAGAGTTGGGTGCCAACCTTTTCTCTGTAATCAATATTGCAGCAGTCACAATTTCTCCTAGTGGATTTAAGAGGTTACAATTTGACCTCCTAACTTTCCCAAAATATGAAAAAAAATATGTATTTAGTTTTTGAGACAGGGTTCATGTAGCCTAGGTTACCCTTGAAAGTGTTATGTAGGTGAAGATGACTTTGAACTTTAACTTGCAGTGTCTGCCTCTTGAGTTCTGAGATCCCATACTCAGTTTATATAGTGCTGGATTTGAACTCAGGACTTCAAGCAAACTAAGCAAGAATTCTACCAACTGAACTACATTTATAGTATTTTTTCTTTTCTTTTTTCTCATTGTATTTATTTATTTTTTGCTTTTTAAGATTATAATTAGATTTTTCCCTTCCTTCCTTCCAAATCTTACTTACTTTCTTTCAAATTCATGACTTCCTTTTTCTCCCTTTTTATTCTTTTTTAAGACAGAGTTTCTCTGAAACTTTGGAAGCTGTCCTGGAACTTGCTCTGTAAACCAAGCTATCCTCAAACTCATGGAGAGCCACCTGTCTTTGCCTCCCGAGTGCTGGGATTAAAGGTGTGTGCCACCACTGCCTGGCTCCTTTTTCATTCTTACTGCATGTATATATGTGTACGTTTATACATATACAGCTCTCTAACTGGATGTCAGACTCATTCAACAAGATGGAAGCCACGCGTATTACTGGAACCCTAGCTAACTGCTCAGTGCTAGTGAGGCTGAGGTTACTGTAGGAGAGTCTACACCCACTAATTCACAACAGTCAAAGCATTTGTCATTAAATCCACAGGTCAGGAAACTTCTCTCTGTCACAGACTGAGACCAGTACCAGTCAAAAGGCAGAACTGTGGAACTCAGTCCTAGAGAATGCATCTACAAAACACTTTCGCAATAAAGGCTCGGGGAAAACAATGGAAAGGGGGCAGAAAGTTTGTAAGAGCCAAAGGATCAGAGTCTGCTGTGAGACTGTCTCCTAGGAATGTGTGAGGCTATATCCACAGTCACCAACATGACTGCCCACACGTGAGCTCAACAAGGGTGGCACCAATGGACAGAGTGGATTGGGAAAAAGGTCATGAGACTCAACCCTATACGGTGCGGTGGTGGTGCACACCTTTATCCCAGCACTCAGGAAGCAGAGGCAGGCGGATCTCTGTGAGTTTGAGGCTAGCCTGGTCTACAGAACAAGTTCCAGGATTGGCTCCATAGCAACTGGGAAAGTCTGTCTCGAAAAACAACAAAACCAAACAAAAAAACCACAAAAAACTAAAGGACAAGCAACTGAGAAATTCCAGAAGCGGTCATCTTCCTCAGGGAAGAGTACACTCAATGTCAGCCCTGAAAAAAATGTACCTACAAGTAACATTATGCAAACTGAGAAAATTTTATCTAATTGGTTTTCTTGTCACCAATTTGAACTTCCCTTGGCTCCTGGGCCTCTAGTTTCAACGTAACCAATGAAACAAACAAACTATTTTGCTGTTTGTTGTTCTCTTTGAATTTTATCAGAAAAACTGCACAAATAGTAAACAATGGATTAAGTATATCGTTCTTCCAATGAGTATTAAGCCTTTTGCTAGAGTTTCTACATGTAAATACCAGAGAAAAGCTATACTGTCAGATGCTGAACAATTAAACTATAGAACAATTAAATGAATGCACAATTAAACTATACAGTCAGTATTACAGTGTGTTGAGAGAATGTTCTCAAAGTGTAAAACTAAGAAAGACATAAAAGATGACCTGAAAAACTGAAGAGGTCTCCCACTCTGTTAGGTGAACTAATAATATTTAACCATCTAATTATCTCAGATCTAGTATGTATATTTTAAAATATATTTTAATAAAAATGATTTTTTGAGAATCTTAATTGGTCAAGGATATTATATAGGCATGTCCTTTGAATATTGTCATGGTTGGAAAAGTATGGCCCCAGTGGTAGTTTGAATGCATTTGGCCCCCATAAACTCACAGCGATTGGCATTATTAGGAGGTGTGGCCTTGTTGGAGGAAGTTGGATGACACACACTTTTAATCCCAGACCTTGAGGTTGGAGGGTGCACCTTTAACCTGGGTCACACCTTCTGTTGGAAGTGTGTCACTACAGGGCAGGCTTTATGGTCCTGTTCTCAAGCTTCACTCAGAGTGACAGTTAGTTGATTTCCTGCCAGCAGTCTGTCTGCCTGAATGCTGTCATGTTCCACATCATGATGCTGATGGACTGAACCTCTGAAACTGTAAGCCATCACCTCAATTAAATGTTTCTTTGTAAGAGTTGTGGTCATGGTATCTCTTCACAGTAATAGCAAACCCTAACTAAGAGCTCCCATAGCCTCTTGTGTTTGAATGCTTGGCCCACAGGGAGTGGCACTATTAGGAACTGTGGCCTTGTTAGAGCAGGTGTGGCTTTGCTGGATGAAGTGTGTCACTATGGAGGTGGGCTTTGAGGTCTTATATGCTCAAGCTATGTCCAGTGTGGCACACAGTTCACTTTCTAATGCCTGTGGATCAAGATGTAGAACTCTCAACCTCCTCTCCACCACGTCTGCCTGCATGCTCCCATGCTTCCTGCCATGATGCTAATGGACTACACCAACGATATGTTCTCCTTTCTAAGGGTCGCTGTGGTCATAGTGTCTATTTCTTCAAAGCAATAAAACCCTAAGACAAATATCTAGCTGTCTTGTGGAAGAGAAAGGTTGCTTTGTCCTAACAGATATACAGGATAACAAATTTACATATGAACTAACATATGTCATCAGCAGATGACAAAGTAAAAGAATGGAACGGGTGGAGACTCATGTTTCTAGGATAAGCTGTACAGAGCAGACAGCAGCACAGGCCAATGAAGTAAAGCAATACTAACTACTACTGATGTAGAGAAATTGGCTTATTACAGGAGTAAAGACTAAAACAAAAGTGAATTCCTAAGATCACATCCAAAGGAAGACTACAGGTGGACTAAGGACCTCAGTGCGATAAAATATCTAGTAGAAAACAATACAAAAATAATCTCAGTGTGTACTGAAAAGGACGATGATTTTAGAATCCGAAGAACAAGTATGTGTCACACGCATGCTGGTAATTGCAGTACTTGAGAGGCAGAGGTGAGAAGACCATTAGTTAAGGCAGGCCATGCTACATAAGAAAGTGTCTTAAAATAATATTAAAAGAATAAACATCAAAAGTCCAAGCCATAATGTAAAAATAATTATTTACATATACACTAAGAATTTCAATTTAATAAGAGTATCAAAGCTAAAGTTCATAAACAAATGACAAGAATATTTGTATTTCCTAAAATAAAGTTGAATACCAAAATAATTCTCAAGACACCCCCAAATAACATAAGAAAATGATAAAAATTCCCAAAGAAAAATTAAAGGGTATGTTGTGAAATGCAAATTAAATAACAATGTCACAATCCTTCAGACTGAAATAATGCAGATATATGGTGACACATATCTTGAAGCAGAAAGATCTCTGAATTCAAGGCTGTCCCAAACAAACAAACAAGCCGAAAATACCAAGTAAAGACTGGGATATAAAGGCTCAAGAAGAAATCTTGGTATTTTAGTGAGGTAGAGATTATGAAAATGCTCTCATAGTACTGAGCCAAACTGGTATGGTAATGACTGAAAAAGTAATACTATTCCCAGAAATTCTCACACTGTTTTATAAGGAACCCATCCATATAAATGTGTGTATCACAGAACTGTTTTTGATGCTTGGAACTGGGGACAATGTGGGAAGATAGGTCAGATGAGGTAAACACACACAGGAAACTATCAAGTAACAATGTGGATATACCCTAGATGTACATAATGCTTTAAGAACAAAGCACAAGCCAGCAAAAAGAACATAAACAAGTCAGCGTTCATCAACTTTAGTATGTTTGTGCATCCGAGGGTATTTACCAAGAAAGTAGAAGGCCAAGTACAAGTCAAGAGACAAATACCTGAAAGTGACACACATGAAAAGGTCTAGTACTCAGAGTAAGTAAAGAAACCTTATAAAAAAGAAAAAGCAAGTGAGCTATAAATAGGCAAAGAATCTGAATAGACATTTCTCCAAAGCACAGGAAAAGATGCTAAGTTTAAATTACTAGTCACCAGTGAAACGCAAAGCACAGAAAAGGATGCTAAGTTTAAATTACTAGTCACCAGTGAAACGCAAAGCACAGGAAAAGATGCTAAGTTTAATTTACTAGTCACCAGTGAAACGCAAAGCACAGGAAAAGATGCTAAGTTTAAATTACTAGTCACCTGTGAAACGCAAAGCACAGCACAATGAACTCTCACTTCACACCTATTAGAGTGGCTAGGATGAAAAACCATGCCCACAATCAAAAAATAAGTGCTGTGGAGGGCTGACAAAATCGGAAGCCTCATATATGGCTGATGAGAGTATAAGATGGTGAAGGCACTTAGAAATCATTTCGCACCTCCTCAAAAAGTCAAATATAAAAGTACACCATATGACCCAATAATTCTACATTTGGGTATAAATAAACTCAAGAAAATGAAATCATGCTTGAAAAATGAAGCCATGCATTTGCAGGAAAACCTGTACATTAATGTTCACATCAGCATAATTCAAAATAAAAAGGAGAAACAAATGCCTATCAAATGATTAACTGGTAAGTAAAATGATATACATGGAACATTACATATAATGTATATTACTTATAAAAAGGAATGATAAAGCTACAGTGAAGTTGAACCTTGAAGGTTTGCTAGAGAAAGAAACCAGACAGACAAGGTCATGTACTCCATGATGCCATTGAAGTGAAATTACTGACAAGTTTAAAGAGGCAAACAGTAGATGCACGGTTGCTGAGAAATAATTATGGGGTCTCTTTTGGGGGCTGATAAAATGTAGAATAGTAATGGTTAAACAACCCTGTGGATAAATTTAAAAAAATACCTCCCCACACCACACCCAAAATGATCTTCCAGAACAGCACTGAACTGAACATGTTGGGATAAGTTTCATAATCTGTGACTTTATCCTACTTAAAAGAAAAAAGAAGATATGACGACTAGATAGCGTAAGGAATTTTAAAATCTTTGACTGGATCCTACAAAACAGAAAACAAACAAAAAATCCCTTGGTTCTGAGAACAGGCCCCAGCATAGTAATCTATAGCAAAGTATCATGTATCCCTTGCAACTGAGAAACTAATGACAATACGGTTTACTTTAAAAGACATACAAAGGAAAATGAACAAATGAAGCATAGAGAAGGTAAATGTGAATGGAACTTGGAGAAATGGCACAAACACAACTAAATGGAGAAAAGGAGAAGAAACAACAGAGAACTAAACGGAGAAAAAGCCTCAAATGATGTTCACATCACTCCAGAGTACATTCTTGGTAGCAGTGGTAATTTAAAGTCTTAAACAGGACTTGACAAAACATTGGGAGTCATTTTTGGGGAAAAAGTTTTCTATGTAGTAAGCAGAACCTACCAGGCACATTCAATTCCTGTACCAACTTTAAGGCTAAAGTAGTGTGGGGAGGCAACAGAAAGGGTGGACACAGGTCCAGTCATGAGTGGACTTTGACAGTTTTTGTATGGCATATGGCACTTGCCTTGTCATTTCTTTGGCAAAGCAAGCCCAGATATTAAATAACACCTTGCAAAGGGAAGATGAAAGGCTGAGGAAACCCACTGTTCTAGGTGATAACCCTTTCCTGCTCAGTGAAGGGCTTGGACAAGCAGGTGACGGGTGCCAGGGAAGAGGCTGTGGGGTTTAGAGGAATTGATGTGAACAGCTCCCAAGAGTCATCCCAAGAGCCAAGGCGGCTCGTAAAGTTTACACTGGATTCAATGAGACATTTGGAAGACCTACAGATTCCATGAATGAAAATTTTAGAACAAAAGAAAGACTTTTTATTATTTCCTGAGTAAAATAAGGGATTCTGAACATTTCTATAGTGTAAAAATATCTAGAGTTCAATAAAAATGAAAGGCAATCACTGAATTAGTTTTCTCCCATTTTCCCATTTCTTCCTAGTGGTGACTAACATCATCATGTTGGCTACTTTAAGCATCTGTCCAGAAATACTTGGGCTAAAATGTCAAAGGTAGATTTTGCTCTTAAAAGAAAAAAGCGATTCAGGATAACCTTTTAGAAAAATTTACTAGCCTGATACGGTGGTGCATGTCTTTAATCCCAGGACTGGGGAGGCAGAGGCAGGCAGATCTCTGAGTTCAAGACAAGCTTGGTGTACAGAGTGAGTTCCAGGACAGCCAGGGTTGTTATACAGAGGAACCGTCTTTCAGAACAAAACAAAACAAAACTATCAGTGAAAACTGTGAATCAACAATATACTAGGAGAAAGAAATGGTTGTTCTCCCACCAGAGTATCCAAGAACACTCAAGTATCATCTGTGGCCAGTAGCAGTTGCACATATAAGGACAATGAGAATAAGCAATTAGAAAAAAAATGTTACTGTTTGATAGGATATTTATGTGGTTTCACTTTGACTGTACGTTATAAAAGTAGCAGCCCGAGACAGACTGGGAGCGCTGCCGGTCACCCTGCAGTCTGTTAGCCCTGTACTTGCAGTCCACTCTACTACTCGGTCCCGCTGGACGCCACACACAACTCTGCAATGCCGTTCTGTGGCACTGACTTCTGCTTTATAATTTGAGTCACAAAATAAATGTTAAAGAGAGAATGCTCATGAATAAATACCCACCACAGTACCTTGGACAGAAAGAAGACTTATATAATACCTTAAAGGTAAAACCATGAGAGTAGTCCAGTTGGAACAAAAAAGAAAGGCACCTGGTAGTGGTGGTGAGCCTAAAGTTCTGGTAGGCTGAGGCGGAAGGGCCACTGGAGATAAGGAGACTGAGACCAGACTTGATGACACAGCAAGATGCTATGGAGGTGGGGATGGATTACAAACCACCTGGAAGTTGACTTTAGGGTCAAAGAAGAAAGATGGAACATAAATAAACAAAACTATGGGGAACCCGAATTGCTATCCATCTCCTCTTGACAGTACTGGGGATCCAACCCAGGGTCTGTGCAAGCGTTCCACCATTGGGCCACATTCCCAAGGTATGAGGAAATTTTATATGGAAGAGGATCTTCATAAGTCCTTTTTCTTCTCCTCATTATCAGTACAAAATCAGGACAAGTGACATGAGCATTATGCCGTGCCTACTTAGTAATTCATAGACAAAGAACACAGGCTGGTTCAAAATTCCTAATGCCTGAAAGGCATCTTTTGAGCAAGGCCAAATACTACTCCAGGATACCAGCATGTGTTCTACACCCTATGGAGGAGCCATTCCTACCCGCTCCACCAGTCCATTTCATACAGCAGCTGCCCAGAACCAAGCTCTGCTTCCGAGGAGGGCACACCATGGCATGGATCTGACATATCAACAGCAACTCCATCTAAACCCTTTCAAGCCAAGACTTAAACATTAAGGAAACAAGATCTGAAAGCTATCAATTTTCACTTCTGGATGCTTCTTCAGTTCATAAATAAATGGCCACCACTCACCAACCAAATGACTTTTCTTGAGCAGCTGACAACTTTATAATAAACTGTCTTTTGAGATATAAAATGAAAAAGGCGAGAAATGAGACTGCAGGGCATATAAACAGCTCTCTCACACTCCGTGCTGGTTCTGTGCGGTGGCTTGAGGACAGCCCCTGTGGGCTCATGTCTGCACAGGTGGGCCCTAGTTAGTAGAACTATTTGGGCTTGCTGGAGTCAGTGTGGCCTTGTTTGAGGTTTTAACACCCCACACCAGGCATGCTCTTGCTATCTCTTTATCTGCAACTTTTGCATCAGGTGTAAGCTCTCAGCTCCGGCTCCAGCGCCGTGACTGCCTGCCTGCCGCTGCGCTCCATTATGTTCAGATGCAAGCCCTCAGCTTGTGCTTCCTTTTATAAGTTGCCTTGGTCATGGTGTCTGTTCACAGCAATAGAACAATAACTGAGACACACTAAGACATCAGCTTGGGGGAGGCAGGGTGGCCACTTCCTCACCTTCTTCCGCAATGACTGTCAGTGTGACAGTGACTCCGGCATCTTTGATCAGCTGAACAATATTATCATGAGACAGGTCAACAATGGACTGCCCATTCACCGCAGAGATGTGATCTCCGACTTTCAGTTTTCCACAGCGATCAGCTGGACTTCCCTCTATGACTCGGCCAATTTTATGAGGAATAACTGTGGAAAGAACCCCAAGTTTTCCAATTATTAAGATACCTGCTAGTGATGGGCTTGTCATCATCATTATTTAAGTATCATTATCCCCTCCAAATCACTCCCCACTGACCACACACAGAGACTTTTTCATGTGGTTGTAACCATGAATATAAGCTTGTTGATGATTTCCATTTACTGGAAACCTGTACTAGTTTTTCTTGAAAGCCACTGACTTTACTGACCTAAAAAGCTTTACTATGACAGTGACCATTGTAGGGTTGGGGGTGCATCAACCAGACCAAAGAGGTGAAGGGGCGACGAAAGGGAAGGGACCAGAGTGAGCAGGGAAGAAGGGACAGGAGAGTCCGAGTGTGACAATCCCAGAAGGCTGGCCTGGGGGATAGGAGTGGGGCACGGTGACAGCTGCTCCCTCTACCGGGGCAGGGATGGGGATGCTCCTGGCAGGGCACCACGGGCATCCGCAGCGCTCTAAAGAAAGAGCACTTAGAATATTTCTGGTACTACTGGGCATTGGTGTTGGTTCCACATGCGTCCTTCAGACATCCCTGTAAAAGATCTTTCATCTTTTTCTTTTTTTTTTTTAGATTTATTTCTGTGTATAAATGTTTTGCCTACATGTACATATATATACTGCATGTATGCCTGATCCCCTAGGAGTTCAGAAGAGGGTGTCAGATCCCTGGGAACTAGAGTTACATATGATTGTGTGGTTGCTGGGAACTGAACCAGGATCCTTCGCAAGAAAAACAAGTGCTCTTAACCACTGAACCATCTTCACAACTGTAGCACGAATTCTAATTGTTCTTAATAATAAAATCACAGAGTCAGCTATCAGGGGGTAAAAGCTGAGAGATCAGAGAAGTAGGGCTGCCAGTCACTAGAGCTCTTACCTCTACCAATGCCCAGAACAAAGAAGCGATCCTGTCCTCAGACTGACATCTGCAGACTACTGCCTCAGACTTCACTGAGTTCCTGTCTCCTCCCGCCTTAGATTAATCTCTCCGCCCAGCAATATCACTCCTGTCTCTACCTCCCTAGTGCTAGCATTAAAGGCATGTGATTCCAAGTGCTGTTGATCTCCAGACCATGAGAGACCCTGTCTGAAAGGAAGTGACCTGTGTTCCTGAGGCTGGCACCTCAGTTGTCTTCATGCACACATGTATACACATATATGCATCCTCCCAATGCTCATGCAGTGGCAGAAAAATCTGTCTTGAGATCTTTTTAAAATTAATGTTACATGAGAATAGAAGGCTGAATATTTATTTATTGTTGATACTATCTGGCTCTCTTCGCACAAAACTGTGACTACCACACAGACAGACTAGGGGGTCCAATATGTTGTGACAACTTAAGACAAGGCCCCATGCACTCAGGGCATCTTGTCAAAAACAGGTATCATCCAATGTGCAATAAGTGGCATTTGTACTAGAAAACAATTCTATATTCCCTGAGAGTTTCCTAGCCTAGGTCAATAAAGCTACCAGGCACTTGGGCTCTTCATGAATACTGACTGATAAGAACAGTGAAAGTATTTTTAGATGGCACTGTGAAATAGGTTTAATTTCTTGAGAAAAACACTCCTGACTAGTATTTCAGAATCATAGCTGCTACTTTCCTGTAGATTAGACTTTCATTTTGACTGGGAAAGCTATTGTTGGTCATGATTTATGTCCTTGTCCCTGCCAGAATTATACAATAGTAGATGTTATCTATGATGGGGACAATTACTGTTGGACACAAGTGCTGAATGAAATCAAGCTCTTAGGAGTCCATTCTCCTTACAAATGGAATTATAGCGGTATATTATTTGTTTTAATAAGTAAACCCTGCCTGAAGATCAGACGGCAAAGCAGTCATACTAGTCAGCCATACAGGTCAGTGACGACCTTTAATCCCAGGATTTGGGAGACAGAGGCAGAGGGATCTTTATGAGTTTAAGGCCACCCTGAGACACACAAAATTGAATCTGTCTAAAAGAGAAACAGCCCATTCATACAAAGTTGATCCCAGCACTAGGGAGGTGGAGACAGGAATGATATGGCTGGGCAGAGAGAGGAGCATAAGGAGGGAAGAAACAGGAGCTCAGTGGAGTGTGGAGTCTGAAGATTTGCAGAGACAGAATCTTCCCACCCTTTCGGTCTGAAGATTTGGTCGAGGTCTCTCTAGTGGTTGGTTGCTTTGCTTTACTGATCTTTAGGTTGAATATGTCTCTTGGTTTTTATTATTCATGTTACATAGAATAATTAGAAAAAATGTCAATGTTATATGGGCCACAGTCTCCACCAGGCATTCTGGGTTGGTACAGTGTAACAGGTGGCACATCATAGGGAGGCCCTGTTGTGATCTCCTAAATCAAAGGTTTATTCATGAATAGAGTTCATTCTAAATCCTGAGAAGAAATCACTCAGGTCCTTGGCACACTGGAAGGTTTGTTCAGACTAGGGAAAGCATCAGACAGAATGAATCTGTGAAATCTCAGTGGTTCCCTTTCTTGTACCACAAACAATAAAAACTCAGAGACAGAAATTGGGGTTCAACCCAAAAACCAGAAAAGCAAAGCAGCCAAGCCACTAGAGAAGTCTTACCTCTATCAAGGCTGGGCGACCAGAGACTAAGCAGCCTATGCCTCCCACTCTTCCCATATTTATTCCCTCTAGTCCTGGGATTATAGGTGTGTGTTACTCCCTAGGGCAGGGATTAAAGGTGTGAGCCGCCACCACCCGGATTTGTTTCTGCTTTGATCTTGGTAGCCCAGGATGGCCTTGAACTCACAGAGATTCACTGGCCTCTGTCTCCCAAATCCTGGGATTAAGGGTGTGTGTCACCATCACCTGACCTCTAATGGCTTTAGCTTTGCCTCTAGTCTTCCGGCAAGATTTATTTAACAAAATACAGTAACATACCAGTACACTTCCTTACAGTGTGAGCTGAGCAACAGCATGGCACTACAGAATGGTGGTATGCACCTCCACACAGAGCTTGTCTGGGTGAAGGAGGGTGGAAGTGGCCAGATTCTTAAAGTCCACTTAGAGTGGAGTCACCAAAGCAACTAGAACCATCAGGCCCCCTGAAAGGTCATACCCGAACATTCTGAGTGGACTGGGAAAACTGTTATGGTATTTTCCTCAGAGAGCACAAAGCTACAAGTGTATCATTTTGTTGGTATATAGTCTATGGATATCTGCCATAAAGCCTCCTTTTCCGTATTTATCTACACTCATCTCTGGCCTCAATCTGTCTCACGGTTTAGCATGTCTAGTTATTTAGGTCAGGCTAGTACTCTTAAACATTTATTTTCAGTTAAAAAAAAAAAAGACTGCACCTGGAAATGTCCTTTTCTCAAATAAACCTTTGTAACCAGAACTGAAAAGCATGGAGAACATGACAAGAGTAACAGTAACGCCCCTACAGTACTGGCAAAAGGAAAAGGAGCCCTTCTCTGCAGCTAAAATGGGGCCTTTTCTATGCACTGCCCATTCAGCACTGAGGCTCACTGAGGATGGGTGCTGACCGGGACCTCCTGATCTCAGACGAAGTTAATAGTAGGGAATCTTGCAGTTTCAAAACTGACATCAGATGTGAACTCCGTTTTGAGACACATGCCACTAGAAGACACATTTACCTAGAAGAAAAAGATGATCTTATGTCAAACAGGGCCCTGGGACAGGTCCATAGAAAGGACCTTACAGGTAGGCTTTCTGCCTTTCCACAGTACACACCCCTTAGAAAGTGCACTTTACAAGAGACACATTAGCTGTGCTGTTTCTGTGAGCGAAAGCTCTGCTCTCTGAATGGACAAACAGCATTCTATGAGGGACGCTCCAGGGTCCAGAACCTGTGAGATTATTATCTAGCAGTTAAGTAAAATCAATAATTTTGATTTTTTATCTTAAATAAAAATTTGAGTATTTATTATGAAAAACACACCAACCACCTGGGCCTAATTTACATTCACACTGATAACTCATGAGCTGCAAACACTCATTTCCTGCCACATGTTAGTTTTGTCTTAATCTTTCATTTGAATTGGGTTTTCATATTTTATTATTAAGTATGAACAAAGACTGTAAAGGATCTCTAATAGAGAAGGTTGCTGGGTATCCAGCGACTCTTGAGGCTGAGCCAGGAGGACCACTTAAGCCCATAAGTTCAGTAATAGCCTAGACATTAAGACACTGTCTCAAATACCCAGCGTTTTAGGTAAGATGATAATAACAATAGCAGTAGTAAGCACAATGAGCCACAGCAACTACTGTGGGCTCTGGGATCTACTTTTTTTTTTTTTTTTTTTTTTGAGACAAGGTTTCTCTGTTATAGCTCTGGCTGTCCTGGAACTTACTCGGATCTGCCTCAAGAGCTGGGATTAAAGGCATGCAGCACCGCCACTAGGAAACATACTTATCTCTTGCAATCTTCAAACCCGATGATAAACGATACAGCTATGCTAGCACCAGCCTCAGTTTACAGAGGAACCACAGCTCTTGTTGGGTAAGTAGCCTACCCCAAGGTTAAGTCTTCTGCTGTTAAAGACAGAATAGGCTTGAATCCAAGTTTGTCTGATTATGAAGCCTAAAAAATTCAATGATATTTTATTCAGAGGCCAAATATCTATAATACACAAAAGCTCTCAAAATAGTAAAGTGTTTAAATGAATATAAGAGCAAAATATAAACATAAACTGCCAGGGGCCATGAGAGCCGCAGCAGGTGACAACTCGTGTTCAGATGAGTGTTATGTGACGGAGGTGCATCCTGTCCAGACAAGGTCTGCAGGACCACTGACTCTGGAAACCGTTGCTCACCTTGGCGTCTCTGCAGTACCTGCCCTGTAGTGTGTAATCTCATGTGGTGTGAATATGTAATCTCATGATTACATCTCAATCTTAGGGGCACATATAATCTGTGGAAGATGACTGATGACTTTCTATTTGGCTGTGTAATTTTTTTTTTTTTGATTTTTGAGACAGGGTTTCTCTGTAGCTTTTGGTTCCTGTCCTGGAACTAGCTCTTGTAGACCAGGGCTGGCCTCGAACTCACAGAGACCCGCCTGCCTCTGCCTCCCGAGTGCTGAGATTAAAGGCGTGCGCCACCACCGCCTGGCTTGGCTGTGTAATTTTGATATATAAAATATATATTAGGACATGCTTTATAAGTAGATCTATTTGTCCTATGAGGACTGTAGACAATAAAAGTCTGCTTTGTTCCTTTTTACTCAAAGACTGATATAAAAAAATAACAACTTCTCTTCAGTGTAACACAAACTGCACACAATTACCTTTTACCATCACTTTTACCTCAGAGTAAGTTCAAACTAGACTAAAGGCTTTTTGTAAATAGATCATAAGTTTAAAACCTTACAGCTGTGCACAAGGGCAGAGTCGCAGATGACTAACCAAAGCTACCACACAAAGCACCCTAGGAAAAACATGCCCGTTTTTCACTTGCCAGTATGTTACCTATGTCTCAACAGACCTATGTCTCAAAGTCTGTCACTGGGTACTGTGCATCCAATCCCCAGTCTGGTTACAGTTTTACTCCTGAAACCTTGAAATACATGCGTTACTATCGCAACAGTTCAACTCCTAATCCTTATCCTAGGAATGTGATTTTTGACCAATGAAAGGTAACTTTTGTATTTTCTTCATTGCCTCAAGGCTCCTGGGAAAAAGAAAGTTTTTAGGCTAGGGGAAGAAGAGCAGGGAGGAGTCAGAAGTAGGACAGGAGAATTAGAGTAGAGTAGAAGCAGAACAATAAGGAGACTGATTCCGAAGAGCAAACGCAGAGTTTTTCATTCGCCCTCAGACAGCCAGACAAAGAAGCCCTTTTTGCTTGTTGTAGTGTCTGATTCGGAACCCTGAAGAATGTCTTTCTTGGGCTGGACCCCAAAGACTGTTGTTAATAAACAAATAAACTTGAAAATGTTTAAACACATAAGTAATGCAACTTCTTACCGAATCTACCTTTATTATTGCTTTGTTTTACAGGGAATACTAGATTCTCATTATTTTTTGCAGTGATAGGAAGAGACCATTTTTAATATAAAAGTTGTCAGCACTATCACAAATTATAAAAATCTTTTACTATTTTTATTAATTTGAATGTCAGGGATTAGATAAAATTACTAATATGATTATCTTTAATAGTAACTCATTTTTAAGAGTCTGATTTCCAATAAGACAACACCAAAACATCTCTTTTTTCATATTCTGATACAGGCCATATAATCATCTTCACAGCATCAGTGACAGTTCTAGTTCCAAGTGTTACCATAGCAACTGCTTTTGGAAAATGGATCTAGTGTCAGCGAGCAGTGACCTGACTCATATCACAGCAGCTTCTCCCTTCACATGCATGTATATGTTGTAGCAAGATTTTTGCAAATTGGTTTCCTGAAAATGTTTTAATTTTTTAAAAAAATTAAGGTCTTAGTCACTGTTAAGTTTAATAGGATCTCCTATTCAACATATACCCAAGATACAATCAAATCCACTAGCAAATGACAGGATATTCTTATGTGGTCTAGGCTATTTTATTGTTCTGACTTAGAAAAAAACAATTATTAGAGAACCATAACACAGAAATGTCGGTGCTGGTTCTCATCTGAGATTCAACTGGATTTCATAATCATAGTTAGGATACCTGCTTTAGAAACATAAAGACAAGGTGAACGTCTAACGTGCTGAATCCTCACAGCCTGGTGCTCACCACTGTGCTTCTCTGCTCCCTTTTGTGCACACTCATCCACTCACATGGAAAGCTCTTGACACTGGCTCAGAATAGTAATTTTAAACGGTCTAACAAAATCTTACCTTTCAATGAAATATGTATGAAAGGCATAAATGCTTCTTTTCATTCAAGAAGAAGGCTTTATAGTTGGAATACAATTATTATGAAGCAACATAAAATAACTAAGGCATAATTGGGTCAAGACTTTCCATTTCTCAGTTTTACTCTTTTCCTCAACTATTCCCAGATTTTAATTCATTTCTACTTTACCATTTCTAATTTGGAAAAGTCTATGCCCTCAAAACTTAAAAATTATTACTTAAAAAAATGTAAGTCGTATCTTCTCTAAAGTCATAAAACTGGGTCCCTGGCAATTTCCGTATTTTCTTAGTATAGCCTTGGTGAAAACCAAGACTTATTTTATGACATTTGAGATGCCTGAGGAGTTTGAAGGCAGGAAGGTTTGGTTTAGATTACCTAATTTTGAAATTAAGGACTCTCTCTCTCTCTCTGACACACATACACACACACACACACACACACACACACACACACACACACACACACACTCTAAAAATTTACTACCTTAAAAAGATATATCCCAAAGAAAATTTATACACAGGTCTTAATTCATTTCATAAAGTCAGGGAAACTGAATGTTCAGGGAGAGACAAGAGGATACAGTCGCCCTTACCTCCTGGAGGTGGCTTGCTTTTAGAGGTGAGGATGACAAAACCAAACCCTTCATTTTCTTTTCTCTGTAAGATAACATCATAGGCCTCCTGGGCAGGTCTGGCTGGGAGCTCAGCCCGATTCAGGTGGGGGGATCCATTCTGTGTGAAGGCTTGAGGGCTGTCATCCTCAGATTGCTTGTCTATAATAAACATTACTGGTTTTAATATATGGAAAATAGTTTGTGCTAGATTAGTATTTTAGTGCTGAGCTAATAAAAGAAAATTTCATTTCTACTACTACAAAGAATAGAAATGTAGCATGTTGCCCCTCTTCCCTGGGAATCTTGGGCATAATCAAAGTACAGATGTGGGCAGCAGGGATATATCTAACTTCCTAAATACTTAAAATATACAATATATATGACCTAATGTTATTTCACTTTTGAGAAAGTTCCTCAAAACATCTATGTGATTAGATAGTTAAAAAGAATTGTTGGGCCAGCCAGTTAGCTCAGTGGGTAAAGGTACTTGTCATCAACATACAATAAATAAAGTAAAAAATAAAAAGCTAAGAAAATCAGAATTATTGGAATTGCTTTAGTTCTGTGAAGATTATAAAGTTTTAACAAAAGCAGATAGAAGAGACACAGTAAACTTCCTTTTAAAATGAACTGTAATATAATGTAGTCAGCGACTGATGTTCACAGCTGTCTGTGGAGATGAACGCTTCAAGAACGCTGCTCCAAACTGTCTGCTGTCTGTACAGGGTGCATCTTATATAGGGTTTTATAATCCAAGTTTCCTGATGGATGGATGGGACCAGCTGAGTTCATCACGCTACCCTGTATATAACAAGCTTGCCTGTGAACGGCAGACTCTCCTGGGTATGAAGTCATATGGAATCCCCTAGCAAGGGCAGCTATCCCTGGGCCCTTTTGCTGCTATTCGAGGATATACAAGAACTCGAGACTGAAATGGATGCTTTAATTGATTTGGAAAAAAAAGGAAAGATTTATTTGTGTGCTAATTGGGTCAGTCATCACTAAGAATGTATTCTATTTGTTTAAGACATATTTATAAAGCCTCTTTAGCTTTAAATTTGCTTGGTGTTAAGAATGTTTTAGCTGATGAGTTGGTAAAGTGCTTGGGCCATATTGCATATTGGGGAGGCAGAGACCGGCAAATCCTTGGGGCTTGCCTGCCTGGTTTACACAGAAAGTTCCAGGCCAATGAAGTACCCTGTCTCAAAAAAAAAAAGAAAAGAAAAGATGCTTTATGGATAACCAAGGTTGTACTCTCTGCGCACATGTCCCCCTCCCCTACAGACATGAGCACGGAGGCACATTAAAGAGTGTATTTTAGAATCTCGCATAAAATACCAACACTCCGTAATTACTGAGAAAGCAGAGATGGGGTTCTTTTCCCATTGGAATTCTTTAGCCAAGTCTCTAATAATACAAAATTGCTATAAAACACCATGGCTTTCCCTGTGATACTTCCCAAGTTCTCACTAACTTACAGGCATGCTCAGACCCTAGCACCATGTGCACCAACACCGCATGGAGATCAGTGTGACTCTCCAGTGTGATGCTGTTTACAAAGAGAGCATTCTTCTGTCGTATTGCTGCTCAGACGACGAGCTTAACTTGTCTTCAGCACTAGGTTCAATCCCCAGCACAAAAAAAGATCAGATGATACTAGTAATTTAATAAGTTAATTAACACTGATCAATACCTTCTTGTATACTACTCCTAGGTGGTAAATGGATTAAAATCCATCTCTTCATTAGACTTAATTTCTTGTGCTACTGAACTGTTCTTTTGGGTAAGGATTCACTTACAAAATCCTGTCCAGCTGGACATTGTGGCAGAGACAGGCAGATCTCTGTGTAGGCTAGCCTGGTTTATATAGTGAGTTCCAGGCCATCTAGGGCAAACCTGCTCTAAAAAATATATATATATATTCAATGCTCACAAAGGCATTGATAAGAAACTAAAAGAGCTGTTCAAATTCTACTGTCATGGTTTAGACTCTGGGCCCCTATTTACTGTCTGTGAAGCTCTTCGTGGGTGACTGTACATGTAGTGGCCTGGAGCTCACCAATTAGGCCACACTGCAGGCCCAGGGGATCTTCCTGCCTCTGCCTCCCGAGTAATGTGATCACAAATCATGCTGCCATGCTTGCCTTTTTACAGGGCTGCTATTTTAAGTACATGCCAGCTTACCTGGCTTTTTATGGGGCTATGGGGATCAAATAAACTCAGGTCTTCAAGCTTGTAAGGGCAAGAACTTTACTGAGTTATCTTTCCTGGCCCTAGATCAAAACTTTATAATGAGAAGTACTCCAACTTCCTGTGAATATCTGTGACTTTACCATGATCAAGCCTTTTGATATATTTTGGTAGGGGCTATTTTGGTATGCTGAAATAGCAATATATTTATAAAAATAACCTTTAAACGGATATTTCCATTTACAGTAATATATTGGTAAAATCAGCTAATATGATAATATTATAATATGATAGTGATAATATGATAATGTAGTAACTTATTTCTTTGGAAAACTATTTCGGGTTCTGATACCAAATAGGTCAGCATATACACTGCTGAGTATTATAAAACACCCTAATAAAACAGAGCAAGTGGATCCTTTACTTTCCAGTGTTGAAAGAATTTTACACACCTCCACAGAAGATTTTTCTCCTGACAGTCAGTAACACATGGCCATTCCGAGCAGCAGTGGTCATTAAATCCAAGACTTGCTTGTGTGATTTTCCTTTAACAGGAATCCCATCAATGCACATCAATTCATCGGCAGCACGAAGCCGACCATCCTTTTCAGCTGCTCCCAGGGGAATAATGGCCCCAATATATATCTGTAAGACAGCAAAGCATAGGTTGGTCTATGCAATTCAGTAAGATCAGTTGAAGAGTTTAAAACTTCATCTATGAAAAGTCATATTTCAGAAAAGTAGTATTTTAGAAATTATATATCCTCCAAAGTGGTACTTCAAATACCCACACTGTAAGATATAATTCTAGATCCTCAGGGTTGAGCACAAGGAAGGAAATACAAAGTTGCTTAAGAACTTAAAAAGCACCTCCAAGTTCTCCACCACTACAATGGACCAAAATGCTAAAAGTAATCTAAAAGAAATGCCAAAGAGAAAGATATTCTACAATTGTTCACAGCAACCAGGGTCATTCTTATGATTCTCCCACATCAACAACGACCAACGATACAATACAAGTTCAGGGTATATAACCAAGAAATAGTTGTTGTTCCTAAAATGCCAGAGGGGGCAGGGAGGATGAGGGTCATTTCCATCTTGTAGAAAGACCCAATTCATTTTGCTCTTCAGGAGTTAGAATTCTACAATTTTATGCTATTTATAGAACTACTAAAATTTGACGTTTAGAAAAGAATAGTTGCTCTCAAGTTACTGAGGATAACAGAAGGCAATGAAAAACACATATGCTATCAAAGCACAGTATCTGACATTTGCTCTGTGCACAATGGGCTATAAGCTTCACGTATCCAAATGAACACTGTCACTGTAAGCTATAAGATCAGTTATAACATTTATATGCTATAAATATGTGATGTAGGAGGCTCTTCTGCTTTCTGTTGATTTCATTGGTTAAATAAAGAAACTTCCTTGGCCGTTTGATCGGACAGAACATTAGGTAGGAGGGTAGACAGAACAGGATGCTGGGTAGAAGGCAGTGAGGCAGAAGCCATGGCTCTCAGGCCCGAGATGGACGTAGGCTAGAATCTTGCCGATAAGCCACTTTCATGTGGTGATACACAGATTTATTAGAAATGGGTTAATTAAGATGTGAGAGTTAGTCAAGAAGAGGCTAGAGATAATGGGCCAGGCAGTGTTTTAAATGAATACAGTTTCTGTGTAATTATTTCAGGTAAAGCTAGCCGGGCGGCAGGACGCGGCCTGCTTACCTCATCACTACAAATACATTTCACTCAAAAACAGAAGCCTTTCATACGTAAAGGACTAAATTTCCAAGAGTTATAATGCAGAACTTTTATATCATATATAACGAATGTAAATGTAAACTCTAGATCATATTACTCCTGCCTTTCAACACTAAGGCAAAATGTAAAACCAAAGCCCACTGTGTTTCTAAATTAACCCACATAATCCAAATTCTGGCTTTAAATGCTTTATAAATATGACCATTATTTTTTCTAGAAAGTCTCTAATGGTAGAGCTAAGGACAGAACAACAGGCAAAACATTGAGCCTGGTGAGAGCTTTCTACTGAGCATTCTGAAGGCCAGCTACTGTGGGGAAGTAGATACTAGATTACATGCGGGTTCTGAGAGAAGGAAAATGCCTCAGACTCTGTCTAACAAAGGCAGAGGTGAATAATTAGTTCAAATAAGATTTTTCTCTGGCACTAGGAATCAAACTAGGCCCTCAAGCCTGCTAGTCACATGCACGTTTACCACTGACAATTCTAGTTCCAAATAAGCTTTGTGTATTTACAAAGAACAGAAGTAAATTAACTGATGTTATGTTTAGAGCTAAATGCTCAGATTTTAATGTGGTTTTAAACTTATGCCATACCACATTAACCTAACAGACCACGACAGACATAAAATGTAGTGTTCATATTAATAAAATCATTACAGGGAAAAAAACGAGCAAACTTAAAGGAGAGAAAAGGAAACAAAATAAAAAACACCACTGCCGTGGTCTGATGAGCAATGCTCCCCACAGGCATTGCTCCCTGAATATGTGGTCCTCAGTGAGGATTCGTCAGCAAGTTTTGAGATTTTATATCCATTCCCCATTTCGTTTGTTCTCTGCTTCCTGCATGTAGATGGAAATGTGATCTCTCAGCTTCCAGCTCTGGGCCCCTGGTCCATGCTTTCCTGCCATCATAGACTTTCCTCTGGGAACGATATGCCAAGTAAATTCTCCCTTCTCAGTTGCTTTGATCGTGGTGCTTTACCCCAGTAACAAAAGTAACTACTACAACTTATATACTACCAAGTCCCCACTTAAGGATATTAACTAGAGAAGCAAGCAGGGTGTGCTGGTCATACCTTTAATCCCCAAAGGGTGGCAACTGCAGGCTGATCTCTAAGGCCAGTTTGGTCTACACAGAGAGTTCTAGATCAGCCAGGCTACATAGTGTGACAATGTCTCAAAAACCCCAAACCCACAGCAAAAACCAAACAAACAAAACTAGGGGCGCCAACATCCCAAAGTTTATACTTACAGACTGGTCAGGTCCATCTCCTCCTAGCACCCTGAAGCCAAACCCTGATTCTTGTTTCCGAAGAAAAACATCCAGATCTTTGGTGTTTGGTGCTAAGGAAAGTAAGAATATTTAACTATAATTTATTTTAACTGTATTAAAATAAAATAAAGCCCAATATTTAACAGAAAAATACTATAGAGCAGTCAAAAACTATAATCTCAGAACTATCAGATACATGAAAATTTATGTGAGAATTTAAGGAAATTAAAATGCTAATCAAAACTGGGTCAAGACTGTTAGGTTAAACAACAAAGTCCTATGCTTTCAGTATTTCTTTGACACTAACTTCTAACATTGTCCAACCAATATGAAGGCTGAGCAATGTAGCCCACCATCGGGAATGGGCTCCAAAAAGCCAGTTCCAGCACCTGGGATAGGAACTGGGGCGACTGCCAGGGCCGCCCCCAAAAGATCAAGACACATAACACATCTATTTCTTAAAAACAAATTAAGTTTTCAAAAATCAAACCTAAATAAAACTGAAATCTTACATCAGAAAAAAATATCATTAGTAATTAAATTAGTGTAAAAGGCGACTTTTGTTGTGTTTTCTTTTTGTTTCTTGGGACAGGGTTTCTCTGTGTAGCTCTGGCTGTCCTAGAACTCACTCTGTAGACCAGGCTGGCCTCAACCTCACAGAGATCTGCCTGCCTCTGTCTCCTGAATGCTGGGGTTAAAGGTTACCTGTAGATACCTTTTTTGTTTGTTTGTTTGAAACAAAGTTTCTCTGTATAATAGCCCTGACTGTCCTGAAACTAGCTCTGTAATCCAGGCTGGCCTCTACCTCCTGAGTGCTGGGATTAAAGGCATACGCCACCACTGCCCGGCTCCCTGGTGAAGCTTTTAAACTGTATACTTCTCTCAATTGACTCCTTTAACAAGTCCATGTGGTTTCCTCTTTCTACTCCATACCAATCTACTCTGACCGACCTGCATCCTCTAGCCAGAAAGATCTAACATACAAATCCAGCACCATTTTCCCTACAGAACATATATTCTGTGTTCTCGTTTACACACCTAGCTCCAGCTTCCTCATCTGCTGTTTACAATCTGTGCTCCTCTCTTCCTCTGGCTTCTTTGCCAATCACAGCCACACTGCATTTCCTGAGGAACACAAGCTAAGGAAGACAACACACAAGTGTTCCTCCGTTTGTCTTAACATCTCCTCATCCTTGATGGCTTACGATTGCTTCCCTTAGGAATCTTAACTTGGTATTTCCTACCCTTCATGCTGAGGAATTGAATATTTCCTCCTCTGCATCCCAGTTACTCCAGTTTCTCTCTATCACTGTACTGTGTCCTAACTCTGACCCATTCACCTCTGGTTACATCCAGCACACTTCCGCTGTGCTGCTACACTTTACCATATGGACTTATTTCATCATGTGCTTGTCTGCTCCATTTAGATTAACAGTATTTCTGGGTGCAGGTTCCTATTTTCTCAGTACTGCGATTTGTTTAACATGGTATAAGTTGTCCATGTACAAGTGGACAGCTTGTACTTTATTAATTCATGGTTTTGAAAAACAGAAAGAATACTGAATGTACGTGGAAAGAAAGCTCAGGATGACATAAAATGGGAATGAGGGATAGTTTCTCAATGTGCTTGTGAAGAATAGCAGAGCACCATTTTGAAACAATTCAGACTGATCTTGTTGCATGCTTCCTTGAAATATCCCCAATTACTTACGTTTATCTTCATATAAAGTCTTAGATTTCAGGTAGACCTCAGAAGGATCCAATTTCGGGGATCCTGACCTGATAATGCTGGGTGGAAAAGGCATAGGCTGGGGAACAGGTTCATTTATGGCCTCCAAACTTCCTGAATTTTCCTTTGTATCAGTTTTCTAAAATAAAAAAAAAGGGCCTTACTTAGAATTTTAAAAATAAGACGGTTGGTTATTTCATAAAACTGTGTTATAAACTGGACATTTTGTACAGGTGGCAAAAGTCTCAGAAGACTGATTGTGTATCCATGAGTTCACTAATACAGCATTCTGTCTGGTTAAAACATATTTAACTTATATAAGAGTTATTTATCTCACTCTTCAGCCCTAGTGGCCTGAAATATACTATGTGCTCTCGCTCACAGACTATGAATGCATGCTCTCTGCCTCTGCCTCCCTGATCGAAAGACCTCCACAGGAGCAGGAACAAGGGAGCCACTGCTGAGGGAGCAAGCCTGAGCCAGAGATCTCTACAGGACCAGGCCCAAGCCAGGGACCTCCATGGGAGCAGGAGCTAGCCAGGGACATCTGTAGAAACAGGCCTGAGCTAGCAAATTCCACCAAAGCAGGTCTGAGCCAGCAATCTTTGTGGGAGCAGGTACAAGGGAGTGACCACCTCGGGAGCAGGCCTAAGCCAGAGACCTCTGCAGGACTGGAACAAGTGAGGCTCCTCCTAAGGGGCAGACCCCAGTCAGTGAACACCCACTGGAGCAGACCCCAGCCAGCGAACACCCACTGGAGCAGACCCCAGTCAGCGAACACCCACTGGAGCAGACCCCAGTCAGC
>NW_004949158.1:226036-226679 GCF_000317375.1 Microtus ochrogaster
CACCCACTGGAGCAGACCCCAGTCAGCGAACACCCACTGGAGCAGACCCCAGTCAGCAACCACCCACTGGAGCAGGCCTGAGCCAACAACCTCTACCAGAGCAGCCCCAAGCAAGCAACCTCCACGTTAGCAGGCCCAAATGACCTTGGGGATTGCAGAGTATCCCAGAAAGCACCAGTGGCCTCCGGGAACACTGAGTAACCTCTGGGGTGACTGGAATCATGACCCTGACTACTCCACGAGGAACAACCATTTGAGCCATGGATCGATTGGCACCTGGAAGATTAATCACCAGAGACACAGCCCCAACTACACCAATCAGAGGAAAAGAAGGATAAACAAGATAAAAACACAATGAACACCACAAAGAGCAATATGACACCAACAAAAACTAGTGGTCCTTCAACAGCAAGATATAGATGAAACAGAAGAAAATGACCTAAAAAATGTTTGAGGCCCTTAAAGAGGAAATGAAAAATTCACTCAAAGAAATGGAGGAAAAGACAAACAAAAAATTGGAAGAAATCAACAAATCCCTTAAAGAAAACCAGGGAAGCACATATCTTAATTAAGGGAGCCATCGTAGGGTTGGGAAGAGACTTGGACCTAGAGAGGCTTCCAGGTGCCTAAGGAGAGGTCCCCA
>NW_004949158.1:227959-232258 GCF_000317375.1 Microtus ochrogaster
TGAGTTCGAGACCAGCCTGGTCTACAGAGCTAGTTCCAGGACAGGCTCCAAAACCACAGAGAAACCCTGTCTCGAAAAAAAAAAAAAACAAAAAACAAAACAAAAAAAAGAAATGGAGGAGAGGATCTTAAGCACTGAAGATACAATAGAGAAATAGACTCATCGGTCAAAGAAAACATTAAACTAACAAAAGCTTAACAGAAAATATCCAGGAAATATGGGACACCATAAAGAGACCAAACCTAAGAATAATAGTTATAGAAGAAGAAGTCCCAACTCAAAAGCACAGAAAATATATTCAACAAAATCATAGAAGAAAACTTTTTGAATCTAAAGAAAGCTATGCCTATGAAGGTACAAGAAGCTTACAGAACACCAGACTGGATCAAAAAAAAAAGTTCCCTTGTTATACAATAATAAAAACACTAAACATAAAGATTAACGAAAGAATATTGGACCTACAAAGGTAAAATGCCAAGTAACATTTAAAGGCAGACCTATCAGAATTACACCTGACTTCTCAATGGAAACAATGAAAGCCTGAAGGTCAAGTGTTATGCAGACATTAAGAGACCACGGATGCTAGCCCAGACTACTATACCCAGCAAAACTTTCAATCATCATAGATGGATAAACAAGATAATCCATGACAGAACCAGATTAAACCAATACCTAGCAACAAACCCAGCACTACACAAAGTACTAGAAGGAAAACTCCAACCACATTCACACAAACACAGATAATAGATGATTTCACAGCAGCAAATCCCAAAAAAGGGAAAAAAGTACACAATAACATCACCACCAACAAAACCTAAAATAGCAGGAACCAGCAATCATTGGTCATTAATATCTCTTAATATAAATGGACTCAACTCACCTATAAAAAGATACAGGTTTACAGATTGGATACAAACAGAATCCATCCTTCTGCTGTATGCAAGAAACACACCTCAACCTCAAAGGCAGGCATTGCCTCAGAGTAAAGGGTTGGGAAATTTTTTTCCAAACAAATGGACCTTAGAAACAAGCTGGTGTAGCAATCCTAATATCTAACTAAATAGACTTCAAACTGAAATCAATCAGAAGAGACAAAGAAGGGCATTTTATATTAGTCATAGGAAAAAAATCCATCAAGAGGAAATCTCAATACTGAACATCTATGCCACCCAAACAAGGGCACTCTCATATGTAAAAGAAACACTTCTAAAGTTTAAATCACACTAATAGTGAGAGACTGCAACACCCCATTCTCAACACTGGACGGGTCTGCCAGACAGAAACTTAACAGACAAATAAGGGAACAGATGTTATGAATCAAATGGACCTAACAGACATCTATAGACATTCCATGCAAACATAAAAGAATATTCCTTCTTCTCAGCACCTCATGGAACCTTCTCATTATCATATGAGGGTGTACAGATGTATGTGAGGGTGTACAGACAGAGATCAGAGGAGAACTTTCAGAAGTCAGTTCTCTCCTTCCTCTGTAGGTTCTTGGAACTAACTGGGGGTGGTTAGGCTAGCAGAGCAAGAACCTTTAATCACTGATCTATCTCACTGGCTACAAAGAGATTTCATATAACAATTATAAATAAAAATTCAACAAATAACTAAAAAAAGAGTTTGAGATCAGTTCTGTATCCTGAAATTTGTTGAGAAGAAGATCCACACTGCCTAGAATGCAGGGCTAACAGTATCGCTCACTAATCTAGACGCAGTGAGATAGCAGGAAGGTGACAGAGCTGTTGTGGAAACTTCTTCAGCCAATAGCATTTAAGATACCAGTCCAATTTGGGCATTGTTTTATGTACTATAAATGCAGATGAAAAGCATGCATGGCCGTTGTTGCTGGTGGATTCGGTTCCAGGTTCCAGTGCACTCAGAGGATTGCGTATCATTACCCTTATTGTGAGTTTATCCCCAAATAAATAAACCTTTGCTATACTCCATTTTGAGCTATTGTGGAAATCTTTGGAGCAACAAATTGGTGCCCACATGGCTTGAGTCCATGCTATTGCGGGGCCCTGGCCAGATCCGTGCCTGTAATTTCTCCTACCTCATGCAGCTGAATTACCCCTCTGAAGCTGGACTACCCCTCTGTTGCGGCAGCACAAGGTTTGGCTTGGCTGGTCTGCTGCAGCA
This sequence comes from Microtus ochrogaster, assembly GCF_000317375.1. Taxonomy (NCBI): domain Eukaryota; kingdom Metazoa; phylum Chordata; class Mammalia; order Rodentia; family Cricetidae; genus Microtus; species Microtus ochrogaster. The sequence continues at coordinate 230,108 of NW_004949158.1, forward strand.
ACATGGCAATTTCCTGCTAGCCCGCGCCCGTGTGTTTTGGTTTTGCCTATGCAGCTGAGTTACTGCTGTCATGGTTTCCTTTTCCTGCTACAACTCCTCCGTGGTTTCTTTGGCCTATGTATTTTAACGCCACAACCCAAGCTAGAATCTGCTTCTGAGGTTCAACTGCTGCCATGCCTGCCTGCTTGGAATACAGGTTTACATTCCCAGTTCAGATCCACAAATGCCTAACCCGAGCTCTGGCGAGTAGCCTCACTGTTCGTGACTGCCTGCAAGATCTGGGATCTCTTACCTTCTGCCCAACTCAAACTTTCTCCTTAGGTGGATGTGCTGCTCTTAAGTAATTAACTAAATGTGTTAGTAATTCTAAGTCTCAGGTAATTCAGGTACTGATCTAGGACCTCCCTTACTGCTGCAGCTGTGACACCTGCTGGCCAATCTTGATTATAAAACTTACAACAATTTTCTGAAAATTATAAGAGTTAAGTTAATTTGATAATAAATAAATAAATTTGAAAATTGTAAGCCAACCCCAAGATAATGGCAGACAATATTACCATCCAGGAACTTAACAACCTTTTGTTTCTACTATGGATGGATTTCTGCAAGAGCTACATGGACCTACTTGGTACATATTATTTTTGTGGCCATAGAGGCTATTAGTTTTGTTCTTCATATTATATCCTTAAAGAAATGGCTTTCTAACAGACTCAAGAATGAGAAACTTTTAGAAATGATACGGTCTTTACAGACTAGTAAAGTAATGAGAAGTTAGGTGAAAGGATGCATACGATTGAAAATGATAACCTTAATTTGACAGACAAAGTTCAATCCATGGTCAATGGGTTATGAAACCTTGCAAAATGGTACTGAGAAATTATCTGAAAGGATTCATAGTGTTGAAATTGACAATAAAAAATTATTAAAAAGTTATAGGATAGGGGGCTGGAGAGATGGCTCAGAGGTTAAGAGCATTGCCTGCTCTTCCAAAGGTCTTGAGTTCAATTCCCAGCAACCACATGGTGGCTCACAACCATCTGTAATGGGGTCTGGTGCCCTCTGCTGGCCTGCAGGCATACACACAGACAGAATATTGTATACATAATAAATAAATAAATAAATATTAAAAAAAAGTTATAGGATAGCAGATGCAACATCCCTCCAGGAAGGCAATCTACATGCCATCCATATAATCTCTAAAAATGAGAAGCTATCATTAATGAAAAAATTTAAAACCCTGGAATCACATGTGCAGAATGAGAACCAGAAATTAATTGATTTGATGCAAACATTAGAAATATTCACAGGTCAAGAGATTCAGGCTTTACAAAAGACAGTGATAAAAAAACTGAATCGAATGAGGAACTTGTCAGAATTGATACGCAAGGAGAGGAAGTACAGGCAGAGGATTTAACATTGTCAGTATCTCTCAAGAGTCAAAGATGACTTACCAAACACTTTCAGCTACTTATCCTGTTATTATCTCTGAAAAGCCAGCAAATACTGAATACCCAAATGGATATACAGAATGTAAATGGGAACCCATATGTATGAAAGATCTAAAAGATCTTATGCAAGCAGTAGTATCTTAAGGCATGCACTCAACATTTGTTAGAGAGTTGGTAAAGACATGGGCTTTAAGTATAGGGTTACTCCACATGGTTGGCTTCTAGTAGTCTGTGTGGTGCTAGAAGATGGCCACAGTTATAGTGGAAGTGCTACTAGAGAGAGGAGGCTAAAGCCCTGGAACATCAAGGTAGAGTAATGGGATTTGAGGCTTCCCAATATCAAATTCTTGGTGAGGGCCATTATGCCGATCCACAGATTCAAGCTATTTACAATGAACACATCTCATCCCTATGCCATACAGTAGCCTCGAATGCTTGAGACAGAACTCAAGAATCAAAAAGAAGAATTGAGTCATATACTAAGGTCATATAAGGTCCAACAGAACCCTTTAATGACTTTTTACAAAGATTCACTAAAGTTGTACAAATAGGGGTAACAGATCCAGAAGTTAGATGAGTACTTATTGAATCTCTGGCTTTTGAAAATGCTAACTTAGAATGCAAAAAGATATTTGGGCCTTTAAAGGTCAGATCAGCACCAGTGGATGAATGGATCCTGAACACATCCAATGTAGAACCATTT
>NW_004949158.1:232458-261224 GCF_000317375.1 Microtus ochrogaster
GAAGAGACATCAAAATACAAAGTGTTTTACTTGTGGTAGAATAGGACATCTTGTAGACAAAGCATTCCTAGAAATAATGTTTCTTCTGGTAAGAACAAAAATAGAAGGTCTCAATCTTCAGGATTATGTAGAAGATAGAGCAAAGGCCGATACTGGACCAATAAATGTAGATTAAGAAGAGACAAACAAGGCAATCTATTACCATCAGGAAACTCCTAAGGGGAGGGGGGGCTCTTACAAGCCCCTAGGTCAAAGGTGGTCTAGTCATTCCCAGTCACTGTGGAAGACATGCCTCTCCAGGAAAATTAGAAAATCCAGTGCCTGTTGTAAAAAACCATACTTCTCTAAATGACAGAATAAACATGGAGGATGAATCAAAAATTCAAGAAGAAAATAGGAAGAGTATATTTTGGCAGACTTCTATAAATGACCAAAGACCAAAGCTTCTTGGCTTTGTAATTACAATGATTATTGGATATGGGTACAGATGTAATTATTAATACTCCAGAATCTTGGAATCTGAGTTGGTCTCTTTAGGAGGCAGAAGATCAATTCCTATAGGACAGGCAGTTATAGAAAGGTCAAATTAAATTATAAAGGATATGTTAAACAAACTAAAACAGATGAAAAATACCTCCAGAAATAGACTGCAAATGCTTTATTAACCTTGAATTTTCTTAATGCTAATGAGAAAGGAACATAGGCAGCAGAAAGACACTGATAATAGAAAAACTTCTGAATTAAATCAGTGAGTGTGTATCAAGGATGTATTGACCTCAGAATGGAAAGCAGAAGATGTGCTTTGTTGTGAGAAGGTCTTGGCTCTTCTTTTCACAGGAGAAAAGCTATGGATACAATCAAAGTTAATCAAGATTCAGTTTGAAATGAAGAAACCTCTTGATAAAAGAGAAATGACAGCTTATCCACAGAGATGACAATCCACAGATTGTAAGGAAACATCATTAGGGTTGGGGCAGGGTTCTGTTCTTGTCTTTACAGGAAAATACCCATTTTTGAAAAGTCAAGAGAACATGAACATCTAGATGCTTAAAGAAGAAAAGATAGCTATCAAAAAAGAATCAAGTAAAGAGAAATCTGACTGATGATACCAATATTCTCTGCAGGGTAAGATCTTATTGACAAACATATAAAAGTAGTCGTCATTTATTAAAAATAAAAGCTGGCTTTGGAGTTGCACAATGGTTATCCTTCTCTAAATCCAATTCAGAGCTGGCGGTGGTGGCGCACGCCTTTAATCCCAGCACTCTGGAGGCAGAGGCAGGTGGATCTCTGTGAGTTCAAGGCCAGCCTGGCCTACAAGAGCTAGTGCCAGGACAGGCTCCAAAGCTACAGAGAAACCCTGTCTCGAAAAAAGAAGGAAGGAAGGAAGGAAGGAAGGAAGGAAGGAAGGAAGGAAGGAAGGAAGGAAGGAAGGAAGAAAGAGAAAAAACAAAGATTGTTTTTTAATGACATCAAATAAAGTACTTACATACTTATTAGCTTAAAAAAATAAATCCAATTCAGAGTTTCTGTCTCATATCAGGGGCCACCTGGTGTAGAATAGAAGGAAGATAAAATCTAGGGAATACTACTATTAAAATTCTGCTTTCACTTCTTCCCGTAGCTATTTTTATCTCTATGGTACATTTAGTTGAATATTATGTCTATATGAATAACTTTTAAGTTTTCCACAATGAACAATAAATTTTCCTGCAGCAATCTTAAGTCTCAGGAAGAATATGGGGCCCCACAACAACGATTCCACCTGGTTGATATGATGCCATTATGTGGATAGCAGCACTAAAATCTGTTCTGGATTACAAACCACTCAATATGATTCCAACTTGGTGCACCTTCTTACAACATTCTGCCCAGAACTTCAAATAAGAATTTCAGAAAAACCCTACCATCTACTCAGAGACTATCTGCAATTATAGCGGACAGTAATCTTGAAACTTAACCATCATTTTAGTTTTTTTTAATATTTATTTATTTATTATGTGTACAGCATTTCTTCCATGTGTGCCTGCAAGGCAGAAGGGGGTCCCAGGTCTCATTATAGATGGCTATGAGCCACGATGTGGTTGCTGGGAATTGAACTCAGGACCTCTGGAAGAGCAGTCAGTGCTCTTAACCTCTGAGCCATCTCTCCAGCCCCATCATTTTAGTTTTTATAGAATCCCATAGAAATAACATTACCCCCATGACCAGGGTAAGTAATTACAGAAGACAACACCCCCTCTCCCAACAAAGTTTGTCATCAGGGTTAGGGACAGCTATTAGGGGTTTGCTATAAGTGGTATAGTGCTAGGGGTGGAAATGAAGTAGGCTCAGGAATCTCTTTTAAAAAAAGGAAAATAGATAAGGTGGGATAATAGGTAGATTATTACTTGTGAGCTATTACTTATAGACAATTTACATTGGTATAAATTCTTATATATTGATATAAATTCAAATTATATTTGTTATATTGAACATGCTCCTATTTCTGTTTACAATATTGGTATACCTATGCAAAGTTATTATGTCTTATTGTATGTATACATGTTTCTACCTCTGCTTAATATATTGATGCAATTTAGGATATATTTATCATATTGCACTGTATATATCTACCTCTGATTAAGATACATACATACATATACACACACACAGAGTTTACATTTTGAGGTTATTGCCCTCATTTGCTACACATTTCTTTAAAGATTGTTTAATTTGTTAATATGAAGCCTTAGTTTTAAGGCATAAAGGTATTAAAAATTACAGGTCAATAGTCATTCATGTTTGTCATACATATAGTTAGACTAGTCAGGTTCTTTAGATGTACAGAGATTGTATTCTGCATAAACAGGTAATCTTCAAACACTTCAAAAAACTGTAGAATATGGTATTTAAGTAACTTAGGATTCTGATGATGTGAGACACAAATGTTCTTGGCAGCATTGACCTATTTCCGAGAGAATGTTAGGCACTGAAGACATTCCACTCGGAACTTTTTTTCTTCTTGGCAAAACTGGACTTGACTACTCACTAAATGCATGGTGTTCAAACTACACAAGCAGGATACAAGCAAGAAGACTGCCAAACCTTGCCAAGACAGGGTAAGATAGTTTTTCAAATTTTCCTTCCTCTGAAAATGGTCTGTCAGATATTCTAGGCTTTAGGGAAAGTTAGTTGCCCCAACATTGCAAATGATACTTTGGGTGGTTGTCCAGGTAGCTGGTTGCCTGTGTCATTTCTCGAAACTTTTGAAAGTTGCCTGATTGCATTTCCTGTTTACTCAGGTAATATTATTTCCCTTCTCAGGTTTTTGATGGGGTTGAAGATTAGATAGTCATAGTTACTTTCCTCTCATGACTTAGCCAAGCCATTTTTAATATAAGACTTATATTCCTTAGGATAGGATAACTATTGAAACATTTTGCATACATTTCTTTTTTATGTTGTTCATGTTGATTGCAATTCTAATTTTTATGTAATTTTTGCCTCTTCTTTTTCCTGGATAATAATTGATATTTGTTCTTATTGTATATAGTTTTTTAATAGGCTTAGAACTCTCTTATTTAGACAAGAGGGAGGTGTTGTGGGAACTCCTTCAGTCAATAGCCTTTAAGAAATCGGTTCACTTTGGGCACGGTCTCATGTACTATAAATGCAGATGAAAAGCATGAGCAGGCCTCTTTGCTGCTGAATTCAGTTCCAGTTCCCAATGCACCCAGAGGACTGCGGATTGCTACCTTTACTGTGAGTTTATTCCCAAATAATTGTGAAATTTTGTGGTACAACAACAAATCAAAGTTATCTCTCCTTCTTCTACATCCTCTAGGATTCTGTTAGCATCACCATAGGTCACCAGAGCCTTCCACCATCAACACTGTATAGATGCAGGGGAACCCATTATGAAATGGATATAGAGCTAAAAGTGATTGCTATAGGAAGGGAAGATATGTAGAAAAATGCAGTGTACTCTTTAACTAATTGAACAAAACTTCTGTTCATACTGGAATTAATGGTAGAGAGAGTCCATTAAAAAAAAAGTAGATTCTAAATGACGCCCCTTCTTCCTATGCTTTGATCCATTCAACAGCAACTTTGCAGACGTGGTGTGTTGGAAGCAATCAACCTATTTCATACCATGTGGTCTTTCCTGTAGAAGCCTATGTCTTTTCATAGAAACCATCTTTCTATTTCAAGTTGGCCAAACCATTAACTAAGCTGAGATCTTAAATATAATTGTCTTTATATCCATGTAAATACCCACAAATGTGTGTTATGCCTGGTATAGTTTCTTTCACAATAATAGCACTTGGCACCACCATTTTAAATGTCTATTTTCTCCATATCGATCTTTAAATAGGTTTCTCAGTTATTCAAATAAGTAATAAAAAAGACACTGTTTCAAATCTAATAGTCCTATCATTTGACATAAGAAGATTCAGCTCAAAAGTTTTGCTTAGTCTTAAATGTGAGATCATTTAAATCTGGGTATTTACAGTCTCCATGAAAATATAATCAGCTACTATTTTTTTCCTTGGGCACCAACAAGAAGATGCACCAATAGTTTGCCATCTGTCCTAACATTTAGCTTCTTCTTCCTGTCTCATCTGGAAAAAAAAAAAAAAAACTAAAAGGATGTTTACTCAGGCTCTTCAGTGGCCAACTTTACAATCTTGTGAGCAGAACTGTTGGTAATCTGGGCCCCCAGTGTTCTCCATCAGCCAGCCTTAACCAACACAGCATACTCACAGGGAGTTTTCTACCAACTCCTTGGAGTTTCTGATCTAAGCCTAGGGCAGCAAGCCTCTCTTTGACTTCTCACAGCTATTCCCATAGCAAGAAGCTGTTCTTCCAGAGGGGAATGAAGCACCTCTTTCAGCGTGTGGGAAAAGCACTGGAGGATCACCATAGTACTTACCATTTTGGCGGTTTTAGTTGGTGAACGAGGACCTAAAATTAAAAAATAACCAAAATTCAAAAACAAAGGAAACACTCCTAGACCATAAACATTAATAATGTCTATGATAAAACTTCAATTTCAGTAGCCTAATAATAAACTCTATCTAGTATCAGCTATGTATCAGGCATTAAACATCTATTATATCCAACACGCTAACCTTCCTGATAGTTAAGGTTCCTTAAATCACAGAAACAGTAGTAAGCAGAGAGGCAGCAAACTGATATCAATTCACAAATATCAAAACTTGGTCTCTGTTATATTTGTTTAAAAAACCTCTCAAGTATTCACAAAGATATTTCTTATAAAGATCTATTTGCATTTGTGTGTATGTGTGTGTGTGTGTTTGTGTACACTAGCTGACTATCTGTTTTAATATTTGGCTACTTTTTACCTGGATCCTCTGAAACAAACTAAAAGGATGTTTGCAAAGGTTTTTCAATTGTCTGCTTTATGACGTGAAAGATAGGACAGTTAGAAATGCACACACATAGTGACCAGAAGAGGGCACTGGATTCCTCCTCTATGTATTCCTTCTATACAGTCCATCTTCTCCTCTGAGGAAGAAGCAAGGTCTCTGCCTGAACCTAGGGCTCACATTTTCTTGGGTAGGCTAGAAGTCTCCATGCACTTCTGAGCTAAGGTGACAGGCATGCAAGGATTGTCTGGCTTGTTATATAGATGCTGATACGAAACTCTACTGATCCAATTTCTCAGCCCACAAAGATGGTTTTTTTCCCCCTGACTCTGAGCATACTGTACTATATAACCTGGAAAAGATACCAAAATGGGTTTTAAAAAAAAAGAAAAATGAAAAGGTATCCTAAGAAGTAATGTGTGCCTCAAATACAAAAAAAAAAAAAAAATAAGAGTCAGTAGATAAGAAAGGCTAAAGACAAGCTACTCATTGGTATTGACTTAAGAAAGCCTATTGATTTATAATATCTAAGAGTGGTTCATGTCAGTTGATGACCTTGAAAAATTAAATTTCCATATTTTTTTTCACATAAGCATGTGAGATTTAATCAACATTTGCAGGCAGGTTGTAGAGTTTAAGATAGAGGACAGGTTAACATCTCTCTGTTTTACTCATACATAGAAATGTCAGCATTTCAAATCTCTGTGTGGTGCAGAGTTCCCGATGAAGTACCACTGACTAGAGAAAGTCAATTTCTATTATTGTTATCAACTGAGAAGATTGAATTAAGAGGAAGAATTTTATCTGATATAGCATAGTACCATGACTTTCTCTAATAATTAAAGTTATAAATTTAATTTTATAAAGATCTTCATGGTAAAGAAATTATAACCACTAATAACCAACACAGAGTATAAAAAGATACTGCTGCTAAAACATGCAGACAGAGCCACAGGAAAAATGAGTACGAATTGCCAGGGAAATATGCTAGTGAAAGAAACCTGCCCTGGAAGGGAGAGTGATGGTCAGATAAAATGTCCCTTGTGCTGTTACTCACCTCCTCTTAGGATAAGCAGAGGCACATCCGCACCCACTGGGAACTGCTTTAGTACTTCTACCACCTGCAGATGTGATAAGTTCTGCACATTTTGGTGGTAAATTTCTTTGATGACATCCCCCTTTTGAAGGCCTTGACACCACTGGCTATCCAATATCATTTTCACCTTCTGTCCAGTTGGGCTGTCAGCAATTGCAAACCCAAAGCCTTTAGGGCCCTTAATCAGAGGGATAGTCACTAGTTCAGGCTGGGAGCTGCCTGATGATGCCAGGGATGCTCTCTGTTCACATGAATCTGATGGACCATTGAGATGGTCACTGGCCAAGATTTGGCCTGGTTTTCCATTTTGATCCAAAGTCATTGCTCCTGGTTTAAAATCCTGAGTATTCAAGCATGTCTCTCCCTTCGTTAACGACTGTCCATTGATGACAGGGGTAGCAGCAACAATGTCCACAACAGGATCTTCACTGTCATCAGGAAGTGGATAACCACGGCATAAAGTAAGGTTGACATACTGGTTGACAGGTACCAACTGAAACATCTGGACAACATCTGCATGAGTGTGACCAAGGACACAGCTGCCATTGATGTCTACAATAACATCACCTGACAAAATATAATCATGTTAAAATATCAAAACCACCAAATAAGCTAATCTTTTTGCTGGGGGAAAGGCAAAAACAAAACAGAAACTAAATTTAATTCTAAAGCTCTCTAATTGGTTATAAATGTAGAAAAGGGATTTCCAATACAAGCATTTGCTGTTATGACTTTGTTATAAAAATATATCTGCATCTTTTAAGATTCATTTTTAGGCCAGGCGGTGGTGGTGCACACCTTTAATCCCAACACTTGGGAGGCAGAGGCAGGTGGATCTCTGTGAGTTCAAGGTGTGGTGGCGCACACCTTTAATCCCAACACTTGGGAGGCAGAGGCAGGTGGATCTCTATGAGATTGAATGCAATCTGGTCTACAAGAGCTAGTTCTAGGACAGCTATGGCTATTACATAGAGAAACCCTGACTCAAAAAACAAAAACAGACAAAAAGATTTATTTTAATATTTTCATTTGTTTGTCTCTTTGTGTGTATGTCCAAGCGTATGTCATGCATGTGCAGGTACAACAGAAGACAGGACAGGGTGCTGGGTTCTGTGAAGCTGGGGATTTAGGTAGTCATAAGCTACTGGAAAATGAACAACCTGTGTTTTCTGAAAGAGCAGGAAGTGCTTTCTTTATAACCACTGAGATAGCTTCTAAATGTCCAATTATTAACTATCTTAACATCAGAGAGTTATAATCTTCTCAAAGTCAAGTGTATCATTTAAAAACCCTCCAAGTTTTATTGCAATTGTTGCATACTTTCTGAGCCATTACTAAGTGGCTATTCAAAACTCAGTACAGTGTAATAGGTATTTAGCACATACAAAAGAAAATAACTCTACTGGCTACTTGTATGAACAAGCTATTAATAAATGTCTCTTAAGTCCAGTATAAGGCAAAAAAAGATCAGAATGACATCTCTCATAGGTGTTATTTCTGTAGAAATTTGTGTTTACTATACGGATTTCAAATAGAGAAAGCAGGAGCAACAAAATCAAAATAACCAGTGTGTATAGTTTTAAGATAATGAAAGGTGAAATTAATTAGTTCTTGTAAGATTTAATTCTGTCTTTATCTTTTATAATATGCTCACTTTGCAGAACCATTCAACAGAATTTCAACAGTTGGCAATTTTTTAATACCACCTTGACTTCTGAAATTAGCTATCCAACAGCAAAATAAATATTTTGATTTTAATATTATATTATTATAATATTAAGTAAATATTAAATAATATAATATTAATAATATTTTGATAAATAAAATTTCATTATCTCATCTATTTGCTTTTATTTCATATAATTATTTAAAAGGTTTCTGCCAAATAAAGGTACTTTAGTTTGTTGTGCCCAGACTTCAAAGAACAGGGTGCATGGTGTTGAAAGTGCAACTTTGTAGGGGCTGGGAAGACGGCTTAGTCCTTAAGTGCGGGGACTGCTCTTCCAGAGGACCACATGGCAGCTCACAGCCATCTGTAACTGCACTCTCAGGGGATCTGATAACCTCTTCTGGCTTCTACAGGCACCAGGCACTCATGTCATACACTGACACAGATGCAGGCAAAAGCCCATACACATAAAATAGTTTTTAAAAATGTTATTTTGTAGAAATTTGTTTCTGATCCAAGAGGATACATAAATTAGACACAAAGCTTTAACTTTTTACCTCCAAATGAAGAACTCCAAAAAGTTCCTAAAGTCTTCATAGAAGTATTGAGTTTTAATGCAAATTAGCTAACAGTTTTAGGTGAATGAGAAACTATACTATGAAACCTTGGATATCTATCTGTCTGTCTATGTATCTATGTATGTATCTATCTATTATCTATCTATCATCTATCTGTCTGTCTATGTATCTATCTATGTATCTATCATCTATCTATCTGTCTGTCTATGTATCTATGTATCTATCTATGTATCAATCTATGTATCTATGTATCTATGTATCTATGTATCTATGTATCTATCTATCTATCTATATCTATCTATCTATCATCTATCTGTCTATGTATCTATCTATCATCTATCTGACTATCTATCATCTATCTGACTATCTATCATCTATCTACCTACCTTTCTATGCTATATGATATGTTTCATGAACAAATGTTGAAAGATTAAAATTGAAAATTAAAAAGAAAACTCTTCCTATTAAGATTAAGATCTTTATAGTTCATTAATTTTAAAAATAAGTTAAATATAACTTTCAGTTATTTTAGGTTTTATTTTTTAAAGTTTCCATCAATTCATTGAAAGGTATATGAGAGATTCTATAACTTAATTAAAAGTAACAAACAATATTTGTCATAAAAAAGTACAGTAACAACTGAGTCATCCAAGTGTGGGTTCACATTACAACAGCATGTGAAATAATAGAAATAAACCCCAGTGAACATTAAACTCTTTGGTAAACAGTGTGTAATCTACATGATATTCTTTAATTTGTCTTGAACCTCTACCAAGGTCTTCAGAAACAATGTCAGCCATATGAAAATATCTAACAAATACTAATTAAAAATGAAATTAAATATAAGACAACCTAACTTTATGTATGTAGCTTTATAAAAATAGTAATGTTTGTATCTGTAATACTTAAGAGTAGTTGAACTTTACTAACTACAAGTAAGGTCAAGGAAAGGGAGAAAGTAGATTAAAATTGAGAATTTCTTTGCTATCACTAAAACATTTCAATGGACTACTTTTCAAAAGAGATGATAAGTAGATGTAGGGAGTTATAAAAGTACCCTCTGGGAGCTGGAGAAATACCTCAGTGGGTAAGAGCACTGGCTGCTCTTCCAGAGGACCCAGGTTTGATTTTCAGCATCCACCCATATGTAACTCCACTCTCAGGCAATCTAATACCTTCCTCTGGCCTCTTTGGGCACCAAGCACATACATGGTACATACATGCAGGCAAAATACCCATATACTTATAAAACATTTTTTAAAGTACTCTATTATCAAACAAACAAATGATCTTCTCGGATGACTATCAAATATTAAGTTTTATAAGTTTCAAAGTATTATCTAAAAATTATACAAAAAATAAACATAAATAAAAATATGTTTTGTTTAATAATTTCTTATTATAAAAAAATAACCAGACCTTAAAACTAGCAATATATTTAATTAAGGGATAAACTATTTTAATACAAGGATCTCAAGCTTCATTTGCATAGTTTATTCTCTTTATTCACTCACACACACACACACACCTTTGTAATAATTTTTGTTAGTGTACTAAGAATCTTCCAGTAATTCTGAAAGCCTTGTTACCTGGTGCAATTTTCCCATCCTGAGCTGCGGGCCCATCTTTTAGCACATTTTTCACTTGCAGGAATTCATCAGGCCTATCTCCACCAATAATGGTAAAACCGAATCCCATTGTGCTCTTTTTCAGTGATGCTCGAACAAGGACTCCTTTAAGTTGGGATGGATCCCGAGTAAAGTGAGACCTTTCCACATCTGGGTCAAAATAAGAATCATATTTGAAAACAAAAACAGTTATACCAAATAAACTATACAGTCAATCTTCAAAATAGTTATACATCTTAAGTAAAAATAACAACAGTAAAAAGATGCCTGAAGAATAGGAAATTTCAGAAACTCTGAAGATATGGAACAGCTAGAATTTAAGTTAAAAAACTAAACCCTTGTTGGGGGGGGGACACAAGGGAGTACTTACAAATAGCGCCTTTATGGAATTTCTTGACAACTTCAGAAAAGGAAAGCAACCACCTCCTCTCTGCTTCACCGCCTTTCTGTAGTACTTCCCCTTACCCACACTCCACTAACGTAACCTCCCTCCATTCAGTTTTGGGTTTTCTACTTTTAGTTATTTACAGACAGCTGAATTCTGAAAATATTAAATGGAAATTAACTCTAGTTTTAAACTGCATACTGATCTGAGATGATCTTATGCCACCTTGCTCTATTTCATCTGGTACACAAATCATCCTTTCATTCAGTATCTATGCTCTATATATTACCACTTGACAGCTGTTTAGTAGCCATCTGGTTTCAGATCAGCTCCTGTGGTTGCACGGTACCTATATACAAGTCATCCTTATTTTACTTACAAAATGTTCCAAGGCTCAAGAGCAGTGATGCTGGTGATTTGGATATATCAAAGAGAAAAAGTAAAGAATTTTCATTAAGTGAAAAGGTTAGGGACTAGAGAGATGGCTCAGTGGTTAAGAGAACTTGATGCTCTTGAAAAGGACCTGGGTTTGGTTCCTAGCATCCACATGGTGGCTCACAATGTCTGTAACTTCAGTTCTGGAGGACCCAACACCCTCTTCTGACCTCTGTGGGAACTGCATGTTTGTGATGTAGAGACATACATGGAGGCAAAACATTCAGACACATGAAATAAAAAATAAATCTCTTTGAAAGATTAAATTTATCAGAGGTATGGAATATACAGGAAAAGGTTTATGTAAGGTTTAATGCAAACACTACTTTAGACATCTCCTGGTGCTCTTGGAATGTATCCTCATCAGATACAAGATAGTGCCTTCCTCTTGAGATATCTTCCATGTCTTGAGAAACCTTCATGAGGAAGGTATCTCCAGAGAATGCTATTATTATTCCATAGATGAGGAAACAGGCATAAAGATTTTAGGGAACTTAAACAAGGTTACATGATGAGACTTAAGCCTGCTCTTTAGCCAGTGCACTCATCCACAATTTTAAATGACAATTCTCACTACATCTTATGACAGTGATATACCAGAAAATTCTTGAGGGGTTAAGAATTGACTTAATTGCAAACATTTTTAATATCTAGGGACTAGTGAAGCATAAGACATATGAAGAGTGCTCAAAAATATCTGTCAAACTGGAAATGTTTACTGAACTACATGTAAAACGTAAGGAAGGTACCTATGTTTTTCGAAGAGTAGCTAGAGTATTTTTCTCACGGATAACAGAAGTGGATCATATTTTATAATATACACAGAGAACTTGGTTGTAATGATACATGGAAGAAAAGAAGGAGACAGGTAGGTGGAACATACAAGAACTTCCTGAGTAGCTCTTCAAAAAAAAAAAAAAAAAAAGGATGACTAGGTGCATTAAAACCATATGTAACTTGGTATGTAACTCTACAGGCAGCCAATGGCACAAGAAAATACTCTGGTAGATTTACTTAGTACTGATTAATAAAGGTTACTAGAGAATCCTGAAGATTAAATCTGTATATCGGACTTAAGTAGTTCACTCAGAAGCTATAATGAACTAAAGGGGCTAATACTGAGCCAGGCTTCAAAAGTTAAAAAAAAGAAAACAAAAAACCCAAAAAACCCTAATCTTTAAAACTCAACCTCAAATTCACACAATTTTATATTTTTTTATTTAATCATGACAAACATCTCAGTATTCTCACAATGTTCACATGATTTTGTAAAAAAGATGATTCATATCTTTTATAGAGGCAAAAATTTCTCTGTTGAGTTTCAAAGGTTTAGCAATAAAAAGTTCAAATTCACTTTCATTAGCTCATCATGTATAGTTCATGTCTTATTACAATCATCAAATAAGAAGTTCTACCTGGTTTTGCAGAATGAATTTCAGCCTGTCCTATCTGCTTTTTTCTTTTGGCTTCTTCCACTGGGTTTTCAAACTGAGTTTTCTGGTTGAGGTGACTGTAAAATATAGAGAAAGGTACAGTTCAAGTTTAGATGGAATAGTTCTATTTATTTTCCTAAACAAAAAAACATGATTCTATTCCACCGCAAAGGTTAAGGAGTATGTACCCTGAGGAAATGGAGTACAGAAAGGCTGAAAGAGATGGTGGGAGGCCCAGGGGATGACTAGAGGTCAAAGGTGCTCGACTTATGCTAGTACATCTCCACAAACCCAGCAATGGAAACAACAACAGTTTACAGTACTGCAGCACAAGTTCTCTTCCTGCGGCAGTCACAAGAACTGGTGCCTGGTCAGGCATTTTTAACACAGAAGACGCTGTAAGTTTCTTTAAAAAAAATCAAACTATCAAGCTACTCCTGAAAATATTACAGTGTAAAGCCCTAGAGCAGTGGTTCTCAGCCTTCCTAATCCTACAGCCCTTTAGTATGGTTCCTCATGTTGTGGTGACCCCAATGACCCCAACCATAAAATTATTTTCTTTGCTACTTCATAACTGTAATTTTTCCACTGTTGTGGATTATAATGTAAACATGATATGCAGGTTATCTGATAGGTGACCCCTGTGGAAAGGGTTGTTCAATCTCCAGGTTGAGAATCACTGCTCTAGAAAATTATCCCGTACTACTTTATTACCTTTCTACTAATATTGTTACAGAACAACACTGTTTTTACGTTTCAATTTCTTCATTATTACATAATAAATTAGTTAAATAAATGTAACATAAATTTAGTGGGACTGTGACTGAGTACATTCACAGTTGACTCTTGGAAAGCTTAGAACTCTGTAGGAAAGCAGGAAAAAGACAAGCTTCTACTTGTTACACAAGAATTGTAGCACTGACATTTTGGCAAGTCACTTAAATGATAGTTATTTTAGAATGTAGCTGTGACAAAAGAATAAAAACTAGAAATGATGTTTAAAACCATGATGAGGTCCAATTCAGAAGCCATTTGAACATATTCTATCATGTCAAAACACAAAGACAGTTCAGTCAAATATGTTTTCCACTAAAAATCTGCTTCAGTAAGAAAGGAAATTACCAAACACCAACAATTAAACATTAAACCATGAGAACTTCAAGCTATTTTATCTGTATATAGGCCAATTAATCATACAATATACATATAAAAAGGAAAGCAGTGTTTCCTTTGTTACCTGTGCTATTAATGGTGAAGGTAAGGAAAAACAAACAGAAACAATAAGTAACTATTACAGCAAGGGATGTTAGTTTTCTTTGTCCTTTGGGCTTCTACAGTGTCTTTTAAAAACCATTTAATTTTATTTTATTTGTCTGGTGTGTGCCAAGTGTGTGCCCTTAGAGGTCAGAGCACTGGATCCCACGGAGCAAGACTTACAGGCAGTTGTGAGCCACTGGGGTCCTCTAGCAAAGCAGTACATGCCTTCAACTAATGAGTCATCTCTCCAGCCCACCTCTAGTACTTCTTAACTTTCAGCATATGAAAATGAAAATCTTGGCATTCTTAAGAAAAAAACCCTTAAAATTAGCACTCAGAAAGAATCCTGTTTAGAGATGAACTCTAGCTGCCTTTTATATCATGAGCAAGAACGACTCATTTTGCCACAATGGCTTTAGAGGAAAACAACTAGTGATTTATATTTCTACACTTTGTGATATGTGAAAGAAGAGAGTAGAGACATAAAAATGAATAATATCCTTTTTCTGAAAATTCTTAGATAAAAGAATTTAGTGGACAGCAAGCTCAGCGTTCAGCGTGCGGTATGGAGCCACATGTCGCAGAACTGAAGCAGAAGATTGAGGACACCTTATGTCCTTTTGGCTTCGAGGTTTTGGCTTCCAGGTGGGATGGTACAATGAACTCCTGCCTCCAGCCTTCCACTTGCCCTTCCCAGGACCTACCCTGGCCTTCCTGGTACTCAGCACACCTGCTATGTTTGACAAAGTCCTCAAACCCTTCTTAAAGAGCTACCAGCCCCAACCGCTGAGAGACCCTGTGGATCAGTGCGTGTCCTACCACCTAAGAAGTGTTACCGAGAAGTTTCCAGAACTACAAATAGAAGTCATTGCTGACTATGAGGTCCACCCCAACCGGCGCCCTAAGATTCTAGCCCAGACTGCAGCCCATGTGGCCGGGGCTGCTTACTACTACCAATGACAAGATGTGGATGCTGACCCGTGGGGGACCAAGCACATAGCAGGTGTGTGCATACACCCCCGATTTGGGGGCTGGTTTGCTATTCGAGGGGTAATGTTGCTGCCAGGGATTGAAGTGCCAAATTTGCCACCCAGAAAGCCCCCTGATTGTGTGCCTACAAGAGCTGGCCACATCACTCTGCTTGAAGGCTTCAATTTCCATTGGCGTGACTGGACCTACCGGGATGCCATGACTCCTGCAGAACGGTACTCAGAAGAGCAGAAGATCTACTTTTCCACCCCACCTGCACAACATTTGGCCCTATTAGGCTTAGCCCAGCCCTCGGAACACCCTAGCACTACATCTGAGCGTCCCAGTTCCATGCTTACCAAGCCTCAGAATTCCAGCAGAGCACGAAGCTGGCTTAGCCCCAGTGTCTCACCACCTCTCTCCCCGGGCCCTTGATACCTTTCCCCTGTGGGCTCCCACTTTGGTAGATTTATTTGGGGTAGAACTTGGGTTTTGAAGAGGCACTTTTTTCAGTTTTTCAAAACAAGGTTTTTCTGCATGGCAATGGCTGTTCTGGAACTCACTCTGTAGACAAAGCTAGCCTCCAATTCGGAGATCTGCCTGCCTCTGCCTCCTGAGTGTTGGGATTAAAGATGTGTGAAAGAAACACATTTATTTTGACTATTTCCCGAAGCTCGTCAAAGAGAGTCAAGACTCAATTTACATTGGTCAAGACAAACACATTCAAGACAGACTCAAAATCGGCAGGTGCCTTCAAATATTGGACTCAAGCCTGTTGTATTTTTGTTCAGTACTGTAAGATACTATTTAGGGGTGTGGTTCTCAATCTTCCTCTCCACTCTCTCAAGTGCTGTAGCTGGTGAGGGGCAAGGATAGCTCTCCTGCTCTTATGACCCCAGAGCCAGCTCTCCCACTCACCACAGGCAGAGGGGTATCTCTACTCTGCCCATGCTGAGGGACGGAGCCAGAACTCCCACTTCATGTTCTTGGGCCTGTTCATCTGGACCCCTGTCAATAGGGTCAGCTCTGCTGTGCTGCCCAGGAGAGATGCAGGACCCACTTTCTTGAGTATACACCTGGTGAGTGGCAGGTTCAGCTTCCTTGCCTACCACAGGTGGTAAGGGTTGTGGGGGAGGGCACCTCTCCTCACTCCCACCATCACTCTGCAGATGAGGGAGGTGGCACTAGCTATGTCCATCTCATGCCCTCAGACCTGTCTCTCCTTCACCCCGTCTTCAGGGTCAACTGTACTATGCTGCCCAGGCAAATGGCCTGTTCTCCCAAGTGCTGCAGCTGGTGAAGGGTTGTTCACTTTGTTATTTATAAGCACATATTAAGATGAATAGATTTATTTGTCTAACCATGGAGTAAGGACACCCTCTAAGCAAAGAACTCCCTAAGTGTGAGAAGAGACTACTGATACTTGCCACTGATTCCTAGGAATGACATCGTGGAAGGAAAGAATGATCTCCCATGTAACCACTTAAGCATGCTGTGGCAAACCCCTCCCCCATTTTCAAAATTAAGTATTTCTATAGAAGACCTGCTATTAAATTTTAGAACTTTTTAAAAAAAGATCCATTTCAGAATCTCATCTTTTAAAGTAACTATAACAACAATAACACCAAAAAAAAAAAAAACCTGAAAAACTGCCATTTAGTTAGTGTTACTACTGCAAGATTCCTGCCAAAAGCAATCACGGTGCCATCTGGTCTGATAACTAAGAGAGCCAAAGAATAGCCATTCAAGTAACAGCTCTTCATCTCACCAGTCAGCTCACTGCAGACTACCAGAGCTGAAACTCAGACCCAGTTAATCTGGGACTCAAGCCACATTCTATAACGTACATCTTGAGTACAGACTGTTCTTCTTAATCTAATAAATTATCTTCTGTAAAAGAGCTTGTTCTGAGTCGATCGAATATAATCGCGGTGTTGATGTTCCTTCTATCTCAGGTGTTTCCCACACCTCCATGAGTACTTGGAGTGGACTTCAGCATTTCCCTAAAGCTGCTTCACTATTGGGTCTTCGCTTCAGAGGAACCAGATCATTCAGTTAAAGATTTTATAACACAAATGACTTTCACCTCTTCATCATGCATTCACATTCACTTGGAATGAGTAATAACGAGAGTCATTATCTCAAAAATGTTCAGCAGCATCTCTGGCAAATAATATTTGATGCAAGAATAATTTAAACAGGCTAAGTATAAGGGGAAAAAACATTGCATAAACCCCTTTTAGTTGGCTTCCAAATCTGCCTTTGACTTGAAATACACCAATAAAAAGACATCGTTTCTTTCTTCAACTACTCATGCCTTAAGGAAAATAAAAATACCAAAAGAGCTGACGAGTACTTTGCATATCACATTACATCATTATCAACAATATATTAGATAACACAATAGAAGGAAAATTAGTAAAGCTTGTCAAAGGAAGCAAAACATTGGATATGGCAAGTTACACACCTAGTGAAGACTAAGTTGCTTCCTCGGGATACACACTTGCTTTTAGGAAGTCACTTCAAGCATCTCTTTGACCACAGAGATACAGGAAGAACCTACATACTAAAGACCACAATGGGAGTCAAAGATACTTACTTTAGAGATAACTACCAGGAAATGGCATTGATTTATAACAACTAGTATTGAAAATTAATCATAAAATAGAAGATTTTTTTTTTCCTGAGTTAGGGTTTCTCTATGTAACAACCTGGTTGTCCTGGAACTTGCTTTGTAGACCAGACTGGTGTCAAACTCAAAGAGATCTGTTGGGTGCTGTGGTAACAGCACCCAGCAAAATTAGAATATTCTTTAACATCCTATTTTTCCTAGTAATAGTATCATTTTGATTTTGCAAATAAGGCAGCTAATGTCAGCTTTTATTCTTGTATCCTAATTACCTGCTGAGATACACTTGGCTAATGAAGAAGTCACTCAAACTTAAAACTGTGTTTGTTCTCTGAAAAATGAGCCTTCAGTTTTCTAACTCTCAAGCATTAGTTTAATAAGATAAATTCACTCACTGATTAATTCTTTTCTTTATTTACAGAGCTTCCTTATGGCTAGGAGAAAACAGAGGACCTCTGTGCCTTTAAATTTCCACATAATATTGAGGTTTCTGGCATCAGCACCTAAAGTTAAAATCCTCTCTGTAGTCCCCAGAAAGAAGGTAATTTTAGTAGTCTGAACAATGAAGCAATCTGATAAAAGGAAGGAAAGCTCAGAAGTGAAAGTGGTCACTAACAGCAACTGTGTGGTTGTTCCTATCTGTTAACACAGCTGCATTAGAAGCAGGCTTCACTCCTTGAAAGAAGACTACAGTCTCTAGACACTTTAAAAGAGAACACACCTTTAATTATATACCTCTAAATTTTAGATTACTATGTTACAATGACCTTAATGCCTTTTGGAAGTACACACTGGTAGTGATGGAAGAGACCACAACCCAGTGTCCATGTACTGCCTTCCTCTTTAAAGAATGCAGTAACCATTAGTCCTCCACACAATTTTCCTACTTCTTTTACAATCTTCCCTGTCATACCCTTCTCCTTGTTCCCCCTTCCTTCCTCTTCTTTCCTTAGAAACGGGTCTTTCTATATTGCTAAGTGTTGCTAACTCAAGTACTCTGTATCCTCACCTCTCAAGTATTGGGAGTACAGGCATATGCCTCCACTCTGGCCTCCCCTTTTATGTTCTGTATTGAGAAACTCAAAGCTAACTTCTAGAAACCTCAAAGTCAGCACAGAAAGTGGTCCTTTTCTTCTAGTTAAAATAACCACAAAATCAGGTCATAAAAACATAAGGTGTCATATTTAGTATTCCCTAGGGCTATACAGAAAAAGAAAACATTCTGGAAACTATTAACTCAAATAACAAACTTACTCAACATAGTATGTTCCATACTGAGGGTCCTCTATTTTCTCCCAGCCATAAGGAAGCTCTGTAAATAAAGAACAAAATTAATCAGTGAGTGAAT
Organism: Microtus ochrogaster; assembly: GCF_000317375.1. NCBI lineage: Eukaryota > Metazoa > Chordata > Mammalia > Rodentia > Cricetidae > Microtus > Microtus ochrogaster. The sequence continues at coordinate 251,258 of NW_004949158.1, forward strand.
TTACTTTATTAAATTAATGCTTGAGATTTAGAAAGCTGAGGGTCATGTCTCAGAGAACAAAACAGTTTTAGTTTGAGTCGCTTTTTCAATAGCCAATTTATCTCAGCAGGTAATTAGGATACTAGAACAAAAGTTGACCTTTGCTGGGTGTGGTGATGCAAGCCTTTAATTCCAGCACTCAGGAGGCAGAATCAAGTGGATTTCTGAAGTTTCCGGCCACCCTGATCTACATAGTGAGTTCTAGGCCAGGGGAAGCTATCTAGTAGAAGCCTGTCTTAAACAAACAAACAAACAAAAAAGCACACACACACACAAAAGCTAATTTATGAAAAAATAACATTAAAGTAAAAATGTTATCTGAACACAAGACATAAAATTAATAGTTATTAGGGTGCTGAAGAGGCTGAGAGATTAAGTAACTCAGGTTAAGAACTTCAGATCCATTCATTCTTAGCTCTCTACTGCCTGTAGCTCTAGTTCCTGGGAATCCAATGCCAGATCACCTTCACATAGAAATAAACACAAGATGTATCTTATTCTTAGGTCTAATTTATATATCTTTGTAGTACATTTTAACTTAATATTTCCTTTGCTAAATAAAATAAAATGTAGACCAAAAAATGCCTTGTCTTTTTGTTAATCACAGATAATTTGGCAGAACAGATGAAAAGTTATATGCAAAGAGAGATAGATGAGTCTTATAAGTGCCAATTACAAGAATCCAAGTGTGCCATATTAAGAAATTACATGCATTGTTCATATGAGTATGGAGGACAAAGGACATTAGGTATTTTTCTCTAGAGCCCCCCCTTATTTTTCAATTGCATTTATTTGTGAGTGTGTGTGTGTGTGTGTATGTGTGTGTGTGATATGTGTACATGAGTGTGTGACATGCACACACATGCTAAGGAATATGTGTGATAGTCAAAAGACAACTTTCAGGAAATGGTTCTATCCATCTACCATGTGGGTGATGGGAATTGAACTCAAGTGGTCAGACGAGAAAGCTAAGCTATCTCACTGGCCTTTTACCTTAGCTTTTGAGACAAGGTCTCTCACTGAATAAAGCTCATCATTTCAAGTAGGCGTGTTAGCCAGGGAGCACCCAGGGATCCATCAGTCTCTGACCTACAAGGACAGGGTGACAGGGACACATAGCTATGCCTGTCTTGTATATGGATGTTGGAAATTCATGCTCAGGTCATCTTTATTGCACAACACGAATTCCCACCAACTTAGCCACCACCCAGGCTTGTGAGCTTTATTTTGATTATAATAAGAGTGATTAAGCAGGACTATGACATGATTAAATTTATATTTGTATGAGATTATCGGCCATCAGTAACAGAAAGAAACAGACAGAATGGAGTGATATAAAAGCAAATAAAACCATGAATAGACTAGGCAATAAATTATGAAGGCTGGAAGTAAGGCACTGGTAGTAGGAGCGAGGAGGAGGGGCATGTTAGAGATAAGGAAGTCAGAGGGATAGGATCGAAATTACTATAGAGATCAAGGGAGAAAAGAGTGGGAGAGGAGGCCACGGTGATTTCCTCAGTTTCTAGTTCTCCTGGCATAAAAATGATGAACGTGTAATACCTTGTTGCTGTGACAAGATACCTAATGAAGCAACTTACAGAAGGAAGAGTTCGTTTAGGCTCACAATTTAAGGGCATAGGCCATGATCGTGGGGAAGGCATGGAGCAGGAATGTGAAGCAGCTGGTCTGACAGTCAGGAACCAGAGTTCAGCTCACTTTCTCCTTTTTATTCAGTCTGGGATTCCTACCCAATTAATGATGCTATCCATATTCTAGATGATCTTCCCTCTGCAGATAACCTTTCTGAAAGCAATCCTCACAGAAGTAAGCAAGTCAAATTCAACCGATTTTTATAATCTTTGATAACAAAGATTAATTACTACAACACATTATCAAGTACTTACTAATAACTAATATGAAAAACTGTTACAGGAACTAAAAATATAAAATTAAGATTTAGAAGAACTTAGGAGACAGAAGAAGCATTTAAAAAGTCTTAATACTGTGTCCAGCACAAGTAGACACTTAAGAAATGGTTAAGTTTTTAAAAGCTACAATACTAGAACTTAGTACTTAACTGCAACAAAAAAGGGAAGAGTGAGGGAAGAGCTTAGGAAAACCAGTTTTTTACTCAAACAAAAGAGAGGATTATCATTTGTTAAAGGCAAGAAGGAAAGGCATTCCATATATGTAGTCTGAACACATCCTGATAGAGGTATCTATGAAGCTTCTGGCAATACGGACCTAGATTTAACAGATAAGCATAGGAAGATAGACATTTGGTAGACACCATAAGAACAGCCATGGCAATGGTAAGACTGCTGAAACTGTGAACAGAGAGAGGTGAAAGATAAAACAGTCTGAGGAACACGACATAGTAGAAACTGGAAGGATAAATTACGGTCTATGGGAAAGGGTCAAAGAGAGAGGGCATGACCAGCACAAACAAAGCTGTATAAAGCAGTGAGGAAGAGCTGTCAGAAGCTATCAAGACAGATAATCAGGTTGTTGGTAATTTTAAGAAAAGCAGTTCTAGGCTGGGCATAGTGGCACATGCCATTAATCAAAGCACTCGGGAGGTAAATGTAAGTAGATCTTTGTTAGCCTGAAGCCAGCCTGATATACACAGAGAGTTAGTTACAGGCCAGCCAGAGCTACATAGTGAGACCTTGCCTCAAAAAAAGGAAAAAAGAGCCAGATAGTGGTGACACATAACTTTAATTCCAGCTCTTGGGAGGCAGAGGCAGTTGAATCTCCAAGTTTGGGGCCAGCCTGGTCTACAGAGTGAGTTCCAAGACCGCCAGAGATATACACAGAAAAACCCTGTTGAGGAGGGAAGCAGTTTGTTGAAAAGGCAGGGTTAGGGGTGGGTGCTAAATGCAAGACTATTACAATCACTATAATTTTAAAAATAGAAGTAGAATCCTTAACAAGATATAACCAAAAAAGAAAAAGAAAAATTTGTAAAAAAGATAGTATAAGAACTGTATAAAAGATCTAGGGTCAAAGGCAAGAGAAATATGTTTATTTGGGGAATGGGAAAGACCTAACTAACCTCACTATCTTTTCCTCTGTTAGAAACAGAAGCATTCCCCCCAAAAACAGCTGACTCAAAAAAGCAAAACTAATTTTGGCATATTACGCAGCTGGATGGTTCTAATGCCCATGAATTTATCCTTTCCCTTTTCTTTCAAAATGAATTTTTTCTTATTTAAATGTATGAATTACAACTGCTTTTTCATGATGGAGGCCTATTCAGCTGGTAATTTTCTATTATCACTCTCTAAGCTCCAAAATGATTCAACATTCAATATATTTATAAGATGACTTTGGCAAAAATTTATTCTTAATTGTTCTTTCATCATATAAGAAATGGTTGGGTTGAGAGTAGAATAGAATCCTGATGTTGTATTTTCTAAGATAATTACTTAAGCCAAAATACTAATTATTTTATTTGAATGGAAGATAAATATATTCATCTGTTGAATCATCAGATAGTGTGGAGACATAGTTGGGTTCAAATTTCAGAAGAACGGGAAAGAAAGGATACATTTTAGAATTGGTGAGGTTTGCCTAGAAGATCTAAAATGATCAGTGGATGGCAAACAGTATCTTATATTATACACTCCTACGTTCAAGATATTATCTTTTAACATATACTCTATATAAAGCATGATCAAGAAGATATATTCATATATATATATACACACACACATACATCCTCTTCCTCTCTCTTTCTCTCTCTCTCGCTCTCTCTCTCACTCGCTCTCGATCTCTCTCTCTCTCTCTCTCTCTCTCTCTCTCTCGCTCTCTCTCTCTCGATCTCTCTCTCTCTCTCCCTGATATAATCTTTAGTGAAAACAGTCAACTGCAGAGCTACTCCTTCCTGTGAAGGGAGACAAAGTACACAGAGAAAGTGGTAAAAGTTGCTGAGCATAAAAGATAGAGACTCAAGGGTCCAAAATCAGGACCTCCCCACCAGATTATGCAGGCAATACTGGAATGTATATCTAGCTGTAACCCTTCTACTGAAGGTGTTTAACTATTCTTGGAAGAAATGTATTTTTCATGAACCTCCTTGGTTTGTTTGTTTATGTGTATCTGTGTGAACACGTACCACAGTGCCCGTGTAGAGGTTAGAGCACAACTTTCAGCAGCTAGTTCTCTCCTTTTACCATATGGATTGGGAAATGAAAGCAGTAGTCAGATTTGGCAGCAAGTTATCTTTACCTGCTGAGCCATTGGGTGACCCATATGTCTACTTTTGAGAGTAAAAGAGGATACCATAAATAATTATACTGTGACAAAGAAATAGTCTGAATTTCTCAAATTCCATAGAGAAGCATGAAAGAAACATTTTCTATTCCTTTGAGGCCCTCAGTTCCTTCCAAAAAGTAAAAAGTATCTTTCCTGAGTAGTGAGCTTTACAGAATACACTCAATACGGCTGAGACTCTAGGAACTCCTGCTTCAGATGCTACCTGCTTGTTGAGAAACATTCTAGTCTGTCCTCTACCGTGCCTGCCTCAGGGGAGAGAGTACAGGTGCTTAATGCTGCTTCCTACAGAAGTAAAACAGAGAGCATCCATATAGATGCAGGACTCCATACTCACTGGCTAGTCCACATCTGACCTCATGTCTCTAGTTTGTATTTAGTTTTATTGTGACTCTAAACTAGTAGATGAAGACAACTCTTTATCTCCTTCTACAGAACATTACAGAATTAAAAAAAAAAACATACTGTTTGAGAGAGTCATCAAATTAATCTGAAAGACATCACAGCTTCTCTCCCTGCCTCCTCTAGTCTGGGAACTTTCCCCCTCTGTGGCAGTCTGAATGTACTGGCCCCATAATTTAATAGGGGAGTGGCACTATTAGAAGGTATGGCTTTGTTTGAGTGTGTTGGCCTTGTTTGAAACCTGTCTTGAGGTCACAGAGAAGAATTTTAGCATGTTGCCTAGAGATCTTGCGACAAAAAGTAGCTGCCTTTTGCCCTTGTCCAAAGAGTCTGCCTGGGACTAAAGTGAGGAGTTTTAGACTAATCCTGCTGATGGAAGAGATCTCAGAACAGCCTAGTCTAGACTCTGTTGTGTGGTCGCTAGTGTCCCTGCTTATAATGACTTACAATGAAAAGGAGCAAGCTGAGTGGACTAAATTACAAAATGTACATTTTGAGGAGAAAAAGAGCACTAGTAAATGGAATGGAGCTAAATCTTGTGTTCAAGGAAATAAATGAATTAAGAAATGGAATATAGGAAGTGGTGACCTCATAGCAAGATCCCACCCAGTTAAATTTCCAACTTGTGAAAAGGAACTAAAGAAGAGCTCAGAGTCAGTGTGGTGGGGCAGGTCTTCCATTCCTTTACTCAGAAGGCGAGGCTGGTGGATCTCTGAGTTTCAGGCCAGTCTGGTCTACAGAGCAAATTTCAGGACAACAAAGCTTAGGCAGTAAAAGACAGAAAGCTGGTGAAAATTATTTGAACTAAGGGACCATCTTCCAGCCCCAGCAAGCAGCAGAACTTAGCAGCTTTGGCCATGAGGTTCTGGTTTAAGAGTTCAGGAATGAAGCCATGGAGGCCAGGCATGTATCATGGTGTCGTTGAATGGAGGCCTAGTAGAGAGGCCATTACGTGAAGCTGTGAAGTTGAATCCTGAATTGCTCTGGAGAACCCAAGATGTTAGAGACGCCAGAGTCATGGGATAGCTGCCCATGAGAGCTGCTAACAGGGAGTGGAACAGCCCAAGAGAATAAGTATGTTACAGTCAACAAACCTGAATGGCGCTGGAGATCTGAAGAACATTTTGACATCAGGCATGCAAATTCAGAGTTGGGGTTTGTCCAATTGGTTTTTGATCTTGCTTTGGTCCAGTACACACATATTTAATATGTATTTAATAAAGCATATGTAAAACCAGATGTTTAAAGACAAGAAGACCACATAATTGTGAGTACTTTAATACCCCTGAAAATACCTCGGATGACGTATCTGAGAATGCCAGCTCAACTTCTATTTACTTATTGTATTATTAGCTTGGGCATAGATGTTTGTATTATCTTCAATCAGCAGTACTTCTACTTAACTCTCTTAAAGCAACATTTCATTGTGTGTGGGTTGCTTTAAAAGCTACATATCACAGGTTCAAATGGGCAGAAATAAACTGCAAGACTTCAGTGACCTGGAATGGTGTCATGGTCAACATGTTCTAGATAATGTATGTGACAATTTCGATAATGGAATGAGTAAGAGTACCATTAACAAAATAGTACTCAAAATAGTGAAGTTTATTTTATATAAATATTTTTACTTTCAAGAATGCTATGAAAACAAGTTTCAATGTTTTCTTCTAGTATACCATTAGATAGTTTTAATGCTAACATCTTGGAGACTACTGGTGTTAGGATGTGTCAGAAGAGTAGAAGAGAGGAGGTTATAAACAAAAGCCTTTAATCCTAGAGTACAGGGGAGTAGCACAGTGACTACAGAGGTCTGAAACATGCCTAGGCTACAAAGCAACACATTATCTCTAAAACCTCATTGGCACACATATATGTGTTTACAGGAAATTTTTTTCAGGTTTTCAATACATTGATAATTTTGACAAATACATTGACAAAATAAAAAAAATAACAAAAGAAAATGAAAACAAAAACAACCAACTTCCAAGAAATGAGAGCTTCCTAGGGCACAAGAGGTAAAAACTGCTAGCCCTGGCATAATGTGCAAGAAAAATGGAGTCTATGAAATAAAGAAGCCAAAGATGTCAAATTTACTTTAAATATGTACACTTGACATGCCAATGAGACAACTAAAAATAGGTTCAAAAGCAATAGGAAACACAGAAATCTAGTTCACAAAGAAGGGCAAAATACTAAAGATTAAGTGGGTCAGTCAATAGAGTGAGAGGAATAAATACCTCCTATTTATTTTTACCAAACAGAAAATGCAGAGAATTGAGCAGAAATTGAATTAGGGAGTAAGAAAGACAACAAATCAACAAGATAGACAAAGACTAATGAATATGCACAATCTGAAAAGTCAGTTTTTAAAGTATTACATGTTGTAGTTTATCTATACAATGGCTTACTTCAACATCACAAAGGACTTACTATGAAAGCCTTATAGACAAAGAAGATAAAGTACAAAAAAATTTATAAAGAAAATACAGGTGCTGAGCAAGGGTGCCTACCACCAAGCCTGACCACCTGAGATTGATTCTTGGAACTCAAACAACAGGAGGGAACAGAATTATTTCCATTCATCTCACCTGCCTTCTCCTTTGCCCTCCACCTCCCAAGTGCTGGAATTATAAGCATGTGCCACCAAGCCCAGCCTTCTCCCCGATTTTCTTTCTAATTAATTAATTAATTAATTAATTAATATTTTATCGTTTGTGTGTGTAAGCTGGTGCCTACAGAATCCAGAAGAGGGTGTTGAATTCCCTGGAAATAGTTACAAGCTATTGTGGGGTCCCTCATCCCCTTGCCTCATAGTTTATCCCTATCCCTAAGTATCAGCTCACAACATCTAGAAAGACATATTACCCAGAACCCCCAGTAGCCACACCTATCTCAATGCCAAAATAATTCCCTACCAGGCAATAAATAGTCATCACATTCTCCTAAGAACCAAGGAACAAACATTCAACTGACAAAGACAAGACGATATTATCAGGCTTGGGAATTACCTTCCTAAACCTGGGTGCCCAAATGTCAGATCAAAACAAAATCAGTAACAGCCAGGACAATGTGTCTCCACTAGAGCCCAGTAACTCTAGCACAGTAGGCCCCAAGCACTGTAATATAGCTGAAGCACAAGACAAAGACAGTACGATAGCCTTTATAAATATGACTGAGAACCTTAAGAGGAAATGAATAAATCCCTTAAGGAAATCTATAAAAATACAAACATTAAAAGGAAGTGGAAACAGAGCCAACACAGGAAACTCAAACTGAGGTGATTGTAGAATGAAAGATTCAGGAACTCCAACATGAACTTCAGAAGCAAGTCTCACCAACAGAATACGATAGAAGAAAGAATCTTAGGCATTAAAGACGTAGTAGAAGAAATGAACATCTCAGTAAAATAAAAAGTTAAATCTAAAAAAAATCTCCTGGCACAAAGCATCCAGGAAATCTGGGACACTATAAAAAGACCAAAGCAAAGAATAACAGGAATAGAGGAAAATGAAGAAAGACAGGAAATATTTTCAACAAAATCATAGAAGTAAATTTCCCTAACCTAAAGAAGGAAATGTCTACCAAGGCACAGGAAGCATATAGAACATCAAATAGATTAGAGCAGAAAAGAAATTCCCCTCTACACTTAATAATAAAACACTAAGTGTACAGAACAAAGAAAGAATATTAAAAGCTGCAAGGGGGAAAGACCAAGTAATATATAAAGGCAGACCTATTAGATTAACACCCAACTTCTCAATGGAAGCTAAAAGAGCCTGGACAAATGTTCTACAGACTCTGAGACCAGAGATGCCAGGCCCAACAACTATACTCAGCAAAACATTCACTCACAATAGATGAAGAAAATAAAGACATTTCATGAAAAATCAAATTTAGCGGTCTTTATCTATAATTTCAGCCCTACAGAAAGTGATAGAAGAAAAATTCCAACCTAAAGATGTAAACACACCAAAGAAAACATAAGAAAAGCCTGGCGGTGGTGGCGCACGCCTTTAATCCCAGCACTCGGAGGCAGAGGTAGGCAGATCTCTGTAAATTCGAGGCCAGCCGGGTCTACAAGAGCTAGTTCCAGGACAGGACCAAAAGCTACGGAGAAATTTCGAGAAAGGTTGGGGACAGAAGAATGTAAGAGCCAAAGGGGATGAAGTGTTTTTATGGGATTCGTGGGTGTACAAACAAGTGCTTCTGCTTCTTGTGTCTTCTCTGGGTTCCTTTCCTTCTGTTTGTTTTTGGCTAATTTTAATGTGTTCGTTTTATTTTATTACATTTTATTTTAATTAATTTTGTTATTATCCTTTAGAAACCTGTTTGTTTTCTAATGAGAAACAGAGAGGTGGATGGATCTGGAGAAAAGGGATGTACTGGTAGAAATAAAAGGGGGGGACTGTAAACAGGATATACTACATGAGAAAAAAATTCACTTTTCTATAAAAGGAAAAAACTACAAGAAACACAAAGACACTAACATTCAAAAAGAAAATTCATAAAAACATAAAATTAGAAACGATTACATAATCAAAAGACCAATAATGACCAAAAAATGCCCAAACAAGCAATATAAGACAAAATATCTACACAAATACCATTGAGTTGTGTTTTGTGTTGGCCATCTACTGCTGGGTATAGATTAATATGCCAAGTCAGACTCCACTAGAGAAAAAAAAAATTTTCCTTGAAAGCAGATGTCAATTGGAAATGTAATACAATGATTTTTTTTACTACCTTATTCATTTTTATAGTCACTAACTCAGTATTTCTATCACTTTTAGGAAATTCACAAATAATCTCTATTCCCATCTTCTTCCTGAGACAACTCCTAACCTTTTCTGTTTCCTTAGATTTCATTACTTTCTTATATAGAGAATAGTACAGTCTGGTCTTTTGTGTTTTATCTTTTTTTACTTTGGACAGTATAATTGCATTTCATATATAAATATATATTATTTAGTTTAATTGCTAAATATTAGCTAACTGTAGAGTTATATTACATTTTACATACTCATTATGCAAATAGTTGTTTCCACTTTAGGTGTATTTACTGATAATGTTAACTATAAATTCTTACCTATAAGCTTTTGAGTATGCACACACACATACACACATAAACACTTTTCATTCTTCCTGGGTAGATACAGAAAAACGGAATTGGAAAATCATATGGTGGACAAATTTAACTTTTAAGAAACTGACAAAAAGGCAACTGGGAGAAGATCTTCACCAACCCCGCAAC